>NW_017731931.1:103405-110877 GCF_001890085.2 Hipposideros armiger
AAAAAAAAAAAAGTTCATCTGTAAAAGCAGAGGTTATAACCAAACTGCACAGTCTATCCTAAGGTTGGATGGATATGCTATATGTGAAAACTCTTAGGGAGCTATAAAGCTATTTAATTGTAAGAGTGTTAGTATTGTCTCAGGGATGTGTACATTGTATGAGAGCAAAGCCTGAAGCCAAGGGTTCAGGCCTTGACTGGCGAGGGAGTTTCCCTGGGTACAGAAAATCCCTGCTGGTTCTCTTAGAACACACCTAAAAATCCCACAATGGGTCTCTGGCTGCCCCTTATGAGGCCAGATGCCAGGCTGAGCTGGTAAAAGACTTACCAGGAACCCCCAGGCTAGATCTCTCAGAGCGCCAGAGAATTGCCCAAGGAGCAGAAAGTCCTGTTTGCAGAGGGTGTAATGTAGACTGTGGTGGCTGGGAGGCTGTCCCCAGAGAGAGGCTCCCTGTGATGGCAGGGAGCTCCAAGCAGCACCCCCATTGCTCTGCAAACTGGCTCCTGCAGACCAGAGGACAGACAGACAGAAGAGCACCGGGGAGGGGTTGTAGGTTGAGTACTGCACATGGAAGGCACAGCTCTGCATGTCCCTCGATTTCTGCCAGAAACTTTCCTCCCAGATAACCCCGTTGATGACACTGAGAACTAGCTATTTTACTGTTGAAAGCACTGAAGTATCAAGGGTTGAGATCACTCACCCAAGTCTCACAGCTCTGAAGAAGGTAGCATGTGGATTTAAATCCAGTTTTGTCAGGTCCAACACCCAAGTTCTGTCTGTTAAGTGGTGTGACTTCCAAGTAGCATCATCTTCTGAAAATTTTTGTCCTTTAAATTGTGGTTAAAAAAAAACATAACATAAACTTTACCATCTTAATTTTAAGTACAGTTCAGTGGTATTATTTTCACTGTGTTGCGTAACAGATCTCTAGAACTTTTTCATCTTGCAAAACTGAGACTTGGTATCACTGAATAACAAACAACACCCATTCCCCCCTCCCCTCAGCCCCATTCCATCTTCTGTCTCTATGAGTTTGACTTCTTTAGATACCTCATGTTAAGTGGAACCCTACTGTATTTGTCTTTTTGTGACTGGCTTATTTCACTTAGCATAATGTCTCCAAGTTTTATCTATGTTGTGGCATATGACAGGAGTTTCTTATTTTTTAAGGCTGAATAACATTCCAGTGTATGTACATATCACATTTTAAAAATCCATTCATCCTTCGATGGCCATCTGGGTTGTTTCCACTGCTTAGCTATTGTGAGTCATGCTGCAATGACCATGGGCAAGTAGCACCATCTGTTAAAGCAAAGACATTTGCATGAGCACACATGTACACGAAGACATGAACACACATACACATGAGCTGTGTGTACATTCACCCCCACCAAGGGTACACCCAGGCATAACCTGCCTTTGGGAATACCTCAGAGCAAAGCAACTCTTTTCAGCAATCACACTTTCATGAAAGAACGTCAGGTTTTAACAACTTCTATCAAATGAATGTGAAAATTTTTATCAAATTCATAGAGTGTTAAAACACAATGTCTTTAAAGAATTTTTTGTTTTTGTTTTGACATGTTTCACCAAGTTCAAAATAGTGGGTTCTGTTTTATTAATTAAATTGGTTTGGGACTTAAACCCTTTTTTATTAGCTTCATGTTTTGAAACTGCCAGTCAGGCTTTCTCAGGGCTTGGGCAGTGGCACTTGGCCGTAAGGTATATTTAGAAGGACAATGTCCCTCTTTAAGGGTGGCCGGTTCCACTCTAGATGAAGATGGATGTTGGCAAGCTTTGCAAACAGAAAGAAATACAAATATATTTTCTACCTCAAGCCTGAACACAAAAACACCGTGTTTAACTGCAACAAACATTTTCTAGAACAACACGTCACCTCACTCCCTGTGGTGCACTCACATTTTCCAGTCCAGGGCTGTTTGAAGTGTGGTCTGTGAACTGCTTATCACCTGCCAGCAAGGAGATACGCGTTGAAGTTAAGAGTAAGTGTTTATGCACAAAAAGAAGCTTTACATCACTAGCTATTAAGGAAATGCAAACACTAACCACAATGAGGTATCACCACATGCACACCAGCATGGCTATAATGATAAGTGCTGAATAGGATGTGGAGAAATCGGAACCCTCATGCCCTACTGCTGAGAATGTAAAATGGTGCAGCTGCCATGAAAACAGTACGGTAGTTTCTCAGAAAGATAAACTCCCAGTTATATGACCCAGCAATTTCACTCCTAGGTGTCTGTACATACCCAAGAGAAAAGAAAGCATATGTTTGCCCCCAAACTTGTACATGAATATTTATAGTAACATTATTCATAATAGCCGAAAGATGGAAACACCCAAATGTCTATCAACTGACTAATAGATAAACAAAATGTGGTATTTCCATGCAATGGGAGGAGGGGAATGAAGGAATTAACTGCTGCTGGATAGGTTTCTTTCAGGAGTGATGAAACTGTTCTACAATTGTTTGTGGTGATGACGTACAACTCTGTGAATAAAAACCACTGAGTTATATACTTTAAATGGGCGAATTGTATCATCTCAATAAAGCTGCTAAAAAACAGTGTTTTTAGAGACTTCAATAGCAATTTGACATTGCTGTGACATCCATTGCTGAGCATGATCCTTTTTCTAGTAATTAATTTTTACTGTTGTATTGTATTTTACAAAAGTATTAGTCCATGACAGATTGGAGTTTAGGGAAAAAATAGCAGATTGTTTGTGATAGGTCATGTGAAAGGCTCTGTTTTAGTCTATTTCATTATTTAAAAAAGTAAATTCTAGTCTTAAAACACTAAATTGATTTTGTTATCCACTAATGGGTTATGACCTGTAGTTTGAAAAATACTGAAAAATCCTACCCCAGAGCACAGTAGCACCCAGGCAGGCAAAGTCTGCCCTGTTTGGGATTCTTAGCAAACCATCAGACATGAGTGGCACCTTCAGGATAAACTAAGCCCTTACTCTGACCTAGCTTCTGCTTCCCCTGCAGCTCCATCTATCACCACGTTCCCACATAGGCTCTCTGCTCCAATCATACCCACCAACATGCTTTCCAGAACAGGCCAAACTAGCTCAGATTCCAGGGGCTTTGCAGATGAAGTTTCCTCTGATAGACATGACCTTCCGTGCCACCCACCTGGAAAACATCACGTTATTCTCCAAGTTGCGGCCCAGACATCATTTCCCCCTGTACCTGGACCTGCTCCCTTACTTCTCCACTTTCCCTAAGTCCACAAAAGCAATCGCTACACAACATGGCCATCACATGTCTGCTAGTCTGCCTGTCCCAGGAGACAGTGAACTTCCTGAGGGCAGGTGCAGCCTTTGGTTCATCTTTGCATCCTGGCTTCACCAAGGGGCAGATGCACCATCAGTGCTCAGAGCATAAATGTGGAATAGTTCACCTCAGTTGTTATGAAAACCGTGATACACCCTTTCTCTGACACCAGGGCAAAGAGCCAGGCAGAGCCCCCTTCAAGTAAATCCTGCCCACATACATCTTGGCCTGCACGCGGCATCTCCCAGCACTGTTGGTTTCCACGAGGAGCCCAGTTTCCTGGCAGCTTCTATGTCTTTCCCTCCTGTATCCTCCACCTTGGGACCGGCTGCATCAGGCTTCTCTTTCTGTTTCATACTGATCGCAGCTGGGGCCCCAGTCTCTATCATTCCCAGGCTTCTTTGATATGGGACATTCTTATTTTGCACTCTTCCTCTCAGGGGCTAAGTGTTAGTTTCTAAACATGCTGCTCAAAGGAGGAACCTCCTTTTTTTCCTCCTTATTTATCCTGATCTTTTATGTCCAGCTGGACCCAAGCTATTATGACACATGGTATTATGTTAATCTTGTTTCTCTCTCCTTCTGCCCCCTTCTCCCTCTCCCTCAGTTTCTGTCTCCCTCCCCCTCTCCCTCTCCTTCTGTCTCTCTCACCCTTTCCCTTTCCCTTTCCCTCTCCCTCTCCCTACCCCTCTCCCTCTTCCTCTCCTTTGTGTAAAACATCAAATTACTCCTGACTTGAGGTGATCATCCTAACAAATTAAGGGAGATAAGCAGACTAAAACACATTGTTGAGGTGATTTAGAAAGGCAGAGAAAAGCAAGTGGAACTAGGCCCTATTTAGCCAATGTTTAGCACAGATAAGAAGTAACCTACATTTCATTACTCTCAGCCAGCTAGTTGAGATTGAATTTGTGTCTCCATCATGGTAACACAGAAGCACAGTACAGCACTCAGGAACGAGGGCTCTAGGAGTGGAACGTGTGGGTTCGTACACTGGTTCCACTATTTGCCAGCTGTGTGACCTTGACCAACTTACTTAACTTCTCTGTGCTCATATTTCCTTTCTGTAAAATGAGGATAGTAATTGTACGTATCCCATAGGATTGTTGTGTGAATGAAATGAGGTAACACAAAAAGGGCACATAACACAGAGCCTGGCTTATAGTAAGTGCTCAATTAATGTTAGCTGTTATTAACTGTTTTTGAGTATCTACTCTGTGTGTGCTTACTAAAGCTAAAGATCTGAGCAGGATGGGGAGGGAGGCAGGCATTGATTTCACAAGGCAGGACTGTGCCAGGAACCCTGCCTCATGGTAGACACTTGATACCTCCCTTAATTTTAACAATCACCTTATGAGGTACATTGTGTCACCCCATTTTACAGCAAAGTTAGGCTTAGGAACACTAGGTTAAAAAAAGAAGCAAAGAATACTATGTCTAAAGTAGTGTAATACAATGAATGACTTAAGTTTCTGTCAACAATTTCTCAACCAAGGTCAAAGTGAAAATTAGTAAGAGGTGATGCTCGATCACCCCTCTAAGGATGTGAAAATGCTGACTGACTTGGTTCCTGAAAAACACTCTTGTTCTAGTTACAGAGATTCTGCCCATTGAGCCTCTCAATATAACCTTTAAGCCTGGAAAGAACTCTGTTGAGAAAGAAATTGTAATGTCCCTAGTTTATGGCTGGAAACTTGAGTTAACCCAGGAGGCAAGTGAGGGACAGAGAAGTACCTGGAACTGAGGTCCTTTGATGACCACGAGCATTGACGGTTGACCAGAGACAGCCCCACCGAGCTCACGGCTACAGTGGCGTTGACAGTTCAGCTCTCTGCACCGGCCATGATGGTTTTTCAAGGGAGGACACTCCCATGCTCTCAGCGTCATGCTTAGCCAAGAAAGCTTCACACTTGGACTCCTACACACAGGCCGACCTTGTTAGGGGACCTGGGTCAGAAGTCAAGTCACTTCTTCACAATCCCTTTTCCTCCTGGTGGCAGCTCTTGGTAGCTTTTCCCACCAGTGATCCTCAAGTAGGACCGTGTCAGCTCATCAGAGAGGTTCTCACAATCTTGCGTCTGAAAAGAGGCAGTATTGGGGTATTGATCCTTTCTCTCCTAGTTGGCACTCGGTACATATTTATTAAATTGAATTTCATTGAATCTGATACCAATACCAAGAATGCCACATGGGTCACATGAAATCTGAACCTGCCTGTGGAAATTCAAATAACTTTTACTTGTTCCTTACAGATGACTTTGAAGCATTTGTAGAAATTACTCAATTGGGGATGTTTAAAATGAAAATTGGAGCTTTCTTAGCTTAAGTCTGTGTTTCACCCCAGTGATAGTTTCATTGTTTTGTTACTTTCATCCCCCCACCGTCCACTAAACCATAAGGCCCCTGAGGGCAGGAAAGATTATCTTTTTCATTATTATGCCCCCAGCATTCAACATAGAACCTGGAATATAGTAGAAGTTAAACAAATTCTGGCTTGATGGGTGAAGGTTTACATGGATGGCTGGAGGGACCAATGATAGATGGATGAATGGCAGACAGACCTACAGATCTGTGGCCAGATAGGCAGACAAGGCTGTATTGACAGTGCTGCACTGTGATGCAGTCATTAGCTACTTTCTCTCTGGAGGTTGTTGGTTAACCAAATGTTTGCTGAGCTAACCTGGCAGAAAAATCTCCACTCTTGATTGGTTTTGAAACACAGAAATGGAAGAGAGATTGTTACTTATGCATTCGCTAATTGCTTTCCCTTGCTGCCATTTAGTTGAGTTTGTTTCTCAGGGATGATGTGTGTTTCCGATAGACCTGGTTAACATCCCTTGGAAGGACCCTGGCCAGGAAGCCACAGGAACTGCCCAGACTTGAATCAGTGCCATGGGTTTGGTGCCTTTTCAGCCCCCAGCATGCTTCAATACCCCTAGGAGATATCCCTGTGCTTTGGCTCCTAACTTGGCAGACCAAAGAACACAAATTCTGCCGACTAGAGGCAGCCTGCCTCCCGCCTTCTCCTGAGATGTCAGAGAGCTTGTAAGAGTGGACGGACTGGACAGATGGCCTGCAGGCAGGGCTGTGGGCAATGTCTCAAGTTGCCTGTTAATAGTAGACTTTGGCAGCAAACGTGTTAGAGGTGGTGCCTTCTGTTCCTGCTCCTGTATCGCCGACCTTCTCTGTTGGGTCTGCCAATCGAGCCTCTGTCTGCTGTGCTGTCTCCCCCAAGTCTGACATCCCTAAGTCATGATGGCCAGCTGCTCCATGGTTATTCCTGCTCTGCCACCCCTCCTGACCTGGCTGCCTGTTACCCAGGCCTGTCTGTGTGCCCTGGTCAGTAGTGCCAAGGTCCAGGATATGGTTAGTTAGTTCTCCTTGATAGAATGGTCTGCATAGTACCAAGCACCTCTTGGTTCTGTTTCCATCCCCTGAGAAAAACTGAGTAAGTTTACTCCACGTTCTGCATGAGGGTCCTCCAGCATTTGAAGACAAGTTTAAAGACAAAAAAATGTGTCCTCTTCAGACTTCTCCTCTCGAGATTAACTCATTCAGGCACTGGTTCCTCAGGGTTCTTGCTTTCCAGACCCTCACCATTCTAGACAATTTCTGGTTTGTCAAATTTACTTTGGAAAAGCCTTTGAGAAGACGGACGAACTGTCCTAGGTTGAAGGAGACTAAGGAGGCGTGCTAAGTAAATGCCACATGGGAGCCTGGGCTGGGTTCTGGACCACAAACAGGAGATTACTGGGACAATCAACTTCATTTTAATAGCATCTGTAAATTAGTTAATGGTACCAATGTTAATTTTCTGGTTTTGATAATTGCACTATGGTTATGTAAGATGTTAACATTTGGGAAAGCTGGGCGAAGGGTATACAGAAATTATTTTTGCAATTAAAAAAAATTTTATTTTTATTGTTAGTTTCAGGTGTACAGAACAATGCAATAGTTATCCTTTCCACCCTCACAAATTAACAACCCCCCTCCCCCCATCTATTGCCCTCCCACCCCCGATATCATGCTTATCTATTACAATTCCATTGACTCCATTCCCACTCTCTAGTCCACGTCCCGTGACTATATGTATATATAATTATAGTTGACATACAATATTATTCTACATCAGCTTCAGAAATACAGTGCGGTGGTCAGGCCTCTACAC
>NW_017731931.1:111472-134120 GCF_001890085.2 Hipposideros armiger
GGGGGGGGGGGGGGGGGGGGGGGGGGGGTCCAAACAAGTGGAAGCGATGACCACACCTTGCTGCTTACCTGCTGGTTTACCTTATTGGTTGGGGCAGTGGCTGTGCCTGCAGCTCCTGCCTGATCAGCTTCAGCTTTTCTGACTCCCCGGCCTGGAAGGGCACTGTTGTGAAGGAACAGTTTGGAATCTTGAGGCTACTCATTTCATATTCATATATGCCGAGCATTTTCCTTCCCACACTTACTTCGTTATTCCTGCATATCAACGTTAGCTATTAATCGTCTGATTTTCCCAGTAAACACTTTAACGACCTATATTAAAATCATTTTAAACTACTGGTAAGGAACTTGATTAATAAGTTAGTTGATATGAGTACATCTGCATCATTGTGGTCTAAACTTTTGTTACCTTTTTGAGTAATCAAGTCACATTGCTGTGTCCTTTGAAGCTGATTATGAACTGTAAATCTCCAGAAATTTTCTCATACGTGTATATATTTGATAACAACATATTCAAAGTTTTATCCAAGTCACTAGAAAGGACAAAAGCAGATAATCTTCTGTGGGTTATCATCAATGGGTTTAACTGAGCTAGCTGAAAAGCCTCATACTTGTGCTATCATCTAACCCACATTGCTCTAGTTTATACACAAAAATATTATAAGATGTTGTCATTTCAGCATTTTCTTCCTTTATCAAAACAGATAAAAGAGCTGCTTAATCATGTGTAACTTGTGTAACTTGCTTTACCAGATTGGGATTCAAATAAGATTCACATCACTTCTTATTTTCCAGATTAATCTCTTGAATCCCCACATGCCCAAATCAATTTTCTTATTAGTTTCTGGTGTACAAAACAATGTGCTAGTTAGACATTTACACCCCTTACAAAGTGATAACCCCCTCCCCCAATATGACTATATATATGACCATATATATATATATAAAATTATAGTTGACATTCATTATTAATCAGCTTTAGCTTCAGGTGTACACTGCAGTTGTCAGGCAACTGTATGGACACTTGTCTTATTAGGGAGACCACTTCATGGACGATGTAAGTTCCTGATCAAATCAATTTGTTTTTAAAATGGCTATAACAGGGGCCGGCCGAGTGGCTCAGTTGGTTAGAGCATGAGCTCTGAGCAACAGGGTCGCCGGTTCGATTCCCACATGGGACAGTGAGCTGCGCCCAAGCTGAACTGCCGCTGAGCTGACAACGAGCAGCCGCATGGCTCAGTGTGCAACAAGGTTGCAGGTTCGACTCCCGCATGGGATGGTGGACTAACCCCCTGCCCAACTAAATTGAAAGCAGCCACTAGACTTGGAGCTGAGCTTGCACCCTCCACAACTAAGATTGAAGGACAACAACTTGACTTGGAGGTGATGGGTCCTGGAAAAACACAATGTTCCCCTTCCCCAATTCCCCAACACTGTTCCCTTCCCCAATTCACCAATTAAAAAAATTAAAAATAATAAAATAAAATAAAATGGTTATAACAAAGTACCACAAACCTGGTGGCTTATAACAAGAAAAATTTATTCTCTTCAAGTTTAGGAGGCCAGAAGTCTGAAATCAAGGTGTCGGCAAGGTTGGTTCCTCCTGGAAGCTCTGAGGGAGAATCTGCTCCATGTGTCTCTACCAGCTTCTGGTGTCTGCAGACAATCCTTGCTAATCCTTGGCTTGTAGCTCCATCACCACAGTCTCCGCCACTGTGGTGCAGGGCCTTCTTCCCTGGGTGTCTCTATATCCTCCTCTCTTCTTATAAGGACACCCGTCATGTTAGATTTAGGGCTCACCTTACTCCAGTATGACCTCATGTTAACTAATTATATCTGCAATGACCCTCTTTTCAAATAAGGTCACATTCTGAGGTTTCAGGTGGACACAAATTTTGTGGGGATGCTGTTCATCCCAGTAAAACAAACAAAAATTACTCTCTCCTTGATGCCTGTGTATGGTTGTCCAGCCTGCACAGTGCTTGGTCAAGGGAATCCAGGCTCTCTCTCTCTCTGCTGCCATCTGTATCACTGTTGAAAACAGAAGGCCCGCCCAGCTCCTGCTGCACTGATGCTGACAGTCCAGCTTTGTACACAGGCCAGAGTGAGTTGACCCCAGGGTCATGCTTACACAGAATAGGCCTCACGTGGTTTCCTACTCCAAACCTTCTCTGCCATGAATCGGTCAGGTTTGGAAGTCAGAGATAATTAAATTTACCCAATGCATATTCTTTCAAAGCCTTTTTGAGAACGGAGCAACATTTCACATTTTCCTGGCTATTGGCTCCTTTCCCAAATTTCTCGGATGTCAGAGACGGTGACTCTGCAATCATATCTCCAAAGATCTGGGAGGTTCGTCCAAAACCAAAGCTCACGTGATGTGGCCTCGTCACTGATCTTGGACTTGATAGTCTTCTCCTAGAATTTGCCTTTACACTTTCCAGTTTGAGAATCACTCTTCTTGAGAAAGAAAAACATTCTCCATTAAAAATGATGCCCCTTCCACTAAGTGTGAGGCCTGACACATCCTTGTTATTTTCCTTGCTCCAAATAATTTTCTAAAACAGTCTTTCTGCAGTTTCAGTCATATGTTTAAGCCTCAGCTCATTTTACACGTTCGTATTCCTGACACCAGTCTTACAGGTTTGAGATTTTGGCTTTTGTTTTTGGCTCCCTGCCCCCTCCCATTGTTGTACATGCTCTTTGACATTCCGGACTCACTGTATGCACAGTGATTTCTTTAAGTGACCACTCTTCCCCGCACTCCGCCTTCTTTCTCCGTGAGGTTATTAGTTTATTCCTCACTTCACAAATATTTATGCGGCACCTCCCATGTGTCAGGCACAGCGTTAGGCACTTCTGGGGAACAAAACCAGATGTAGTGCCTGCTTTTACAGACTCAGGGCAACAGCCAGGATTCAGATAATTAAACAAATAAATATAGAATTGCAACTATGATGACTATAAAGAAAGGAATGGATCACTGAGTTACAATCTAAAAGATGAGTAGGAAGGATTTACTGAAGTCAAAAAGGGAGAAGGTAACAACTCAACTAAAAAATGGGCAAACGATCTGAGCAGACACCTCATCAAAGAAGATATACTCGTGGTCAATAGCCCATGAAAAGATGTTCAACATCATTGTCAATAGGAAATTGCAAATTAAAGCAACAATAAAATACCACGACACACCTGCTAGAATGGCCAAAATCCAGACCACTGACAATGCAAATGCTGGTGAGGAAGCAGAGCACTAGGGACCCTCATTCCTTGCTGGTGGGAATGCAACATGGTTCAGACACTTTGGAAGACAGTTTGGCAGTTTCTTATAAAACTAAACATACTCTTACCATAGGGTCCAGCAATCACACTCCTCGGTATTTAACCAAGTGAGTTAAAGACTATGCCCACACAATACATGTTTATAGCAGCAATCCCATAATAGATGCTCTTCTCTTGGCTGCGTGACCCTTCCAATAAACATCTCTTGCAGAAATTAATTTGAGTTGTATTTCTTCACTTACCACTAAAAGAATCTTGGAACCTGAACTGGGGTGTGGAAACTGATGAGTCCCCAAATGGCTGAATGGAAGTTGGTTAGAAAGGGTGGGGGGTACCAGTGAGCATGTGCAGACCCCAGGCCAGGAAAATTGTGTTCCCTAGTTTGATGTGATTGAGGGAGTTGGTAGATTATTTTTCCAGTGGCTCTTGGGACTCAGACCCTGCACCATTCAGACTTATACTTTGGGGGACTTGGCGCAAAAATACCAGGATAATAGAATGTCAGTGATTTCTTGTAGCCTTTGGTAGGGTGCTGTGAGAGAGAGGAAGTGAAGACCCAAGGATCTGGACTGATTAAGAAACCAGAGAATCCTGCAAACTGGAATGGTGATAGCTGGGAAAACCCACAACCAGTCAAGCACCTCGTGTTGTGCATTCCCTGCCTGATGAAGAATTCCCAACCTCGCCCCACCCCAATCCAATGTGATGTGAAATTCCCAGGGCAGGGAGGATATGAGGACAGGGAAGCTGTCCCTTTGTCCCTTTGTTTCCTGCTGAGACCCAGGGGAAAGGCAGAGCCTTTGGAGACACTCTAAGGAGCTGGAGCCACGTCATTAGAGTCCAATACACCCCTCATCCTTCTAACTTTCTGGGGTTGGTTATTGGCCAACAAAGACACACCTCCCCCCCCCCCCCCAATGAAATCCACAGTCAGATAATAAAGGGTTTTCAGGGTTGAAGTGCCAAAAAAAAAAAAAAGACCAAGTCTGCCAAACTCAGCTGTGTGATTGCTTAACCACTAGGGTAGTTATTTTTCCAATTTTCCTGATGATAAGAATCACCTGGGATGATTATTAAAAATAGATGCCCAAGCACCTCTTCCTGGAGAATCAATGGATCTGAGGTGATTGAGAATCTGTATTTTCACCAAATTCCCCAGGAGATTCCTATCATTCAGCATGTTTGGGAAATTACCATGAGGTAATTCCCAGATACCTAGACCAACAGAAGTGGTTGGTGAGGCAGCACAGCCCTGAGTGGGGGGATCCTCTCCACCCTCCGTGCTCATGAGGGGTCTTGTGGATGTGGGCCAGAGAATTCCCTTTTTGTTAGTCTGCAGTGATACTCACCAGCCACAGCCCTGACCTCACCATCCCAATCTAGCTGGATGTGGTTTAAATGCTGGACCAGTGACCACTGTATGTCACCTCCCTTTCACCCAGTTTAAGTGGTAGCATTTATAACCAGTATGCTGTTTCCAACCAGTACTGAACGTGGTGTGTTGGAGGATGTTGGTGGTTGTAGTAGTCACATGGCCAATGAGGGCGAGGTCATAAGGAGCCATGAGAAGCCTTGACCAAGAGTAATAGACACACTCGGGAATCTTGGACTTGGACATGCTGTCAAATGGCCCTCCAAGTTAATGTTTCAAGCACCACTCCTATCTACACGGAAACTCACTCATTTTCTCCAAATATGCATGTTATGTATTATTTCTCAGAAATAATACATAACATGCATCAAACACTCACTACATTCTAGGTACTATTCAAGTACCCACTCAGTTCTCCCAACAACCCTTTTAAGTAGGTGTTATTATTATCCCTCGGTTTACAGATGGGGAAAGTGGGGCTCAGAGAAATGAAGAAAGCTGCCTGAGGTCGTGCAGCTATTAAGTCATGGAGCCAAAATCTGCACATGGACTGTCTCTAGAAACTGAGCTCTTAACCTTCATCCACTCTGCTTCTCCAGTGAAAGAGAGACATATGAAAGGGAGGAAAATAAAAGGACACAGCCACATTTCAAAAAAAGATAAACATCTCCATGAATAGGAAACAGAAAAGAAACGGGAAAACTAATATGAAGAAAAACTGCCAACAAAAGCAATTGGCAGGAGATATACTGTTTCCAAATGAAAAGAAAATAGTAGAGCAAGATGAAAATGATTGTAAAATAAGCATGTTTAGAATCCTCAAAAGATGAGGAAAAAAATGAACAAGAGGAAGTGGATATGAAAGAGGAACAATTAGAAACCCTGGAAAGAAAAAGATCCAGTACTTGAAATAAAAAGTGAACAGATTGGGGGAAGTTCTGGGCCATATATAATTGAAAAAATAATTAATGCTTTGGAAGAGGGAGCCGAGGAATTCATCCAGAACTCAGCACAGGAGATTTAAAAAATTGAAATTGAAAATTATGAGAGGGTCATTACGATACATGGAAAAGAGTTTGAAAGGCTCTATCCAAGAGGGGAGTCAAAAGAAAAGATTAGAGCAAATGGTGAGAAGACTGAAGGAGACAATAGTGAAAAATTTTCCAGAATCCTCAGGCAGCAAGTCTAAGTACCACTGAATGCTGAGTACATGGGCCGGCCAAGTGGCTCAGTTGGTTAAGAGCGTGAGCTCTGAGCAACAGTGTTGCCGGTTTGATTCCCACATGGGCCAGTGACGCTGAGCTGCCGCTGAGATGGTGGGAGCGCATGTGTTAGCATCAAGGTTGCCAGTTTGACTCCCACATGGTACAGTGGGCTATGCCCACCCTCAACTAAGATTGAAAGTGGCGACTGGACTTGGAGTTCAGCTTGCGCCCTCCACAACTAAGATTGAAGGACAACGACTTGTCCTGGATCTGATGGGTCCTGGAAAAACACAATGTTCCCCTTCCCCAATTCCCCAATAAAAAAAATAATAAATACACACCTATATATACTGTTCTAAATCTGCAGAACATCAAGAATAACAAGAAAATCTTTAAAAACTACCAGAGGGGGCTGGCCAAGTGGCGCGATGGTTAAGAATTGGCTTGGGACGCCAGAGGGCCTCGGTTCAGATCCCACATATGAGGGTCAGTGACACTGCCCTCCACAGCTAAGATGCTGAACAACAGCTCAACCTGGAGCTGGGCTGCCGTGAGTCGCTGGCGACGGCGTAGGCTGCAGTCCCTGTGGCAGTGGGTTGCCATGGGCTACCGTGTGTAGCCAGCAGCCAGCGTGAGAGGCCAGCAGCCGCAGTGAGTGGCGTCCAGAAGCCGGCGACTGATCTGCCTTGTCTGGGAAGAGCGCAATGATGGTGCCAACTTGGGCCAGTGAAGCAACGTCCTCCACAACTAGACTGAAGAACAAAAGGATAGCAACTTGTCTGTTCCCCTTCCCCACTTCCCCAGCGCTGTTCCCATCCCCCCAATTCCCCAATAAAAATCTTTAAAAAAAAACAAAACTACCAGAGGAAGAAGATGTGTTCCGTCTAGTAGATTCTGGACTTGGAGCAGGATGCACTAGCTGAATTACTGTGAGTTACAGCCCACTCGGAAGGGGCTGGCTGCGTTGTGGTAAGAAAAGGCATTAGGGGGCATTATCTGTGTGGATATGCTGGGGATCCAGTGAGTACCCATTGTGTTGCACGCCCAAAAGACAATCCCCTTTCTTCTTAGCAGCATTCTTTCCCAACTAACCGCGTGGCTCACACACATGCTCCATTATTTTTGAAATCCTGCCCCCAGACACTGTTTACCAACCCAAGGAAGGGTACTTGACCTAAGGTGGCCAGTCATAATAGTTCACCCTAGACCTTGGCTGATGGACCATGTGGGACAAAAAAGAGCCCTTCCTTGAGATTTTTGACCTTGAGACCAGAAGCGACAGGTCTTCGTAACTCTCTGGAGGCAAAGCTATGAACGGTGAGCCATAGACTCTCTGGAAGGCCATGCCTCCTGCCACTTGGACAGTGCCAGTCTGAGAGAGACTCAGAGAAAAAAACCAAGACAGGCGATAGAGTGAATCTTGTCAGTGTGTGAGGTTCTGGTCCTAGCTGTATCTCTGCTCATCCAGTCTTTTGGGAATCTTCCCTAAATTCTCCCCTTTAACTCAACTTGTAAAACTTAAATTTCTGTTATTTTCAACCAAATGAATCTTAGTTAATGGAATGATGAGATTGATACTTTGTTATTCTTTCTCTATTTGCATGTTTTCTTTTGGGGAAATGCTTTTGCTTGTTTATCCTCTGGATCTTATGTGGGTTTTTGTTTGTTTCTTTTAAATATGCAGTATTCCCAAACCAAATTTCTATTCTCCCAATCCCAATCCTTTTTTCTCTGCTAAAATCTTCCCCGTCGTTATACACACCCCAGCCAAGAACCTCAATACCATCAACTCCTGCTTCTCTTGTTTTAACCCCCACACCCCAGTAGCCATCAAATCTCATCAATTTTACCTTTGGAAGTGCCCCTCAGGTCCATCTACTCACTTTAACAATAATTAATCCATCCATTGACAGAGATGTAGGAAACATTCTCATTTGTTGCTGAGTGCAATTTCTGGAGGAAAATTTGGAAACGTATTTCAATAATCTTAAAAATATTTATACTTTTTGACCTAGCAATTGCACCCTATGAATAAGGGGGAGAAATCAAAGATAAGAACAAAGGCTTTCTTTTTAGACAAGGACAGTTACAATAAAGGACGTTTTAAAATAATATTTAATAAGATGGTGTGTTGCTTAACATATAATATTAAATAAGAAAGGCTATGAAACATGTATTTATATACAGTATTGTTCTAATTTCATTAAAAATGTCAACTTCGGTGATTATGCAATACTGGTTGTTATCAATAAGCTTCCATTCTCAAACCAGCTACCCAGTGCCCTTCCCTTCTGAAGACGACGAGGTGGGTGAGGTTAGGAAGTGACAGCCTCAAGGTCATCTGGGACTTTTCTCACTTCAGTGTACAGTGTGCTGAGTGCAGTGTAATTTTCAACATCTTTATATTGTGCCTTTCGTAACAATGTGGACTCCACCCCAATTGTCATTTTCCATTACTTTCACAATAACGCAACCCCATGTTGAACATAATTTCATTTTTATCTCCACACATATCACATTTTGGTAGGATTTCACTGTATTTGTATATCTACATGGGAAAGAAATGTGTAAAGAAAACACACTAAAATGTTAAGAGAGGTTAAGCTCTGCAAGACGGAAGTTTGTCGATTTTAATATTCTCCCATATCCTTAAGCATTTTGAAAATGTAATTGCGGATGGCTGCTTAGCATTCCAATATGTGGTGCCCTCTACCTTATTTAGTCAAACCCCTATTCTTGAACGTGGAGATAACTTGCCATGTTCCACTATTGGAAGCAATGCTGTGGGGAACATCTCGTACCTACAGCTATATGCCTGCTGGGTCCTGCAGAACTACACAGACATGAACCAAAAAGGCTCCTGCCTTCCAGAGTATTTCCTCCTTAGCAGAGGAGAGCAGACATTTACTGAAAAAACCACAGTCCTGTACTACACAACAATGTTTCAGTCAACGACACCGCATATACAATGGTGGTCCCATCAGATTATAATGGAGCTAAAAAATTCCTGTAGTCTAGTGACATTGTAGCCATGGTAACAAGTGCGCATTCCTCACGTGTCTGTGGTGATACTGGTGTAAACAGACCTACTGCGCTGCCAATTGTATAAAAGTACAGCACATACAATTATGGGCAGTACATAATACTTGATAATAAACAACTATGTTACTGGTTTATGTATTTACAATATTATTCTTTTTATCATTATTTTAGAGTGTACTCTTCCTACTTATAAAAAGAAAAACTTGCTGTAAACAGTATGCCGTGTTATACCAGCAGCAGCCTCATACACCTCGTGTTTACCACATCTCTTGATTGCATACTCTGTCTTATGCTTGACTTAATCTTGTTATTTAAAAATTTAGTGCAGCCCAAGTGTACAGTGTTTATAAAGTCTGCAGGAGTGTGCAGTAATGTCCTTCACATCCACTCACCCCTCCCTCACTGACTCACCCGGGGCAACTTCCAGACCTGCAAACTCCATTCATGATGAGTACCCTCTACAGGTGTACCACTTTTTATCTTTTATGCCATATTTTAATGTACCTTTTCCATGTTTAGATACACAAATACTTACTGTTGTGTTACAATTGCCTACAGTACTCAGTAAAGTAACATGCTGTACAGTTTTGTAGCCTAAGAGCAATAAGCTATACTTTATAACCCAGGTGTGTAGTAGGCTGTACCATCTAGGCTTGTGTAAGTGCACTCACAATGATATTCCCACAATGACGAAATCACCTAACGACACTCAGAATGTTTCCCCGTCACGAAGCGGTACATGACTACACGATGTGAGACATAAGTTCCTTATCAGAGCAGATGATTCCAATCCAGGCAGGGTGCAGGCTGCCTGGAGGAAGGGGGCATCTGAGCTAAGCGCCTCAGACAGAGATCTGGGAAGAAACTCATCTTACTGGTGGCCACAGAGAATTGATCTCAGTGAGCTACTCCAGTGGCTCTTGAGAGCTGGAAAAACATGGCTTTGCACCAGAGCCTGAGAATTGTGGCCCCCAGTTTCAGGTCCTCTTGGGAACATGGCAGTTCTCATCAGGGGACAGGAATGTCCTCTCCACTCTCCTGAAGCTCTCAGGTCTCCCCATTCTTCCAGATCCAGCAAAGTGCACTCCACCTCTGTGTGTGTGTGTGTAGGAGGGGTGTCTCCACAGCACTCCCTGCCCTTTACGGAGCAGGGCAGAGGGGCTATTCCTTGACAATACTGAGCCATACAGGAGGCCCACAGGCTCCAGGTCCCCAGCTCTCAGCACCTCCAGCCAAATCCCAGCCTCTGGGGTCAAAAGAATGTTGAGCAATCTTTGGAATTTTTCAGTGAGAAACAAGCACTTTCGAATTCCATTCAGGCCTCCTGCGCCGGGCATGCTGCTCGCAGCCTGGAGCCCCAAGTCTTACTGAACAGGCATTTGGGAGCTCTGGGGGATTTCTCAGTGTTTGTTTTCTCCTCCTGCTGGCAGGTCTGTAAGACACCATTACAGTGAGGTCATGGAGCCCTGCCCCGCTGTGTCCACGGTGGCTGAAGCAGCCAGGATCTTTCAGTCTGTGCTGGCTCGGCTGTGCTGGGGGATGGGCTGGGTCCAGGAGGACTGTGGAACACAGCCTGCGCTGCACCCTCAGTACCTCCCTGCCTCATCACCGCCAGGTCTTCCCATCCCCCCACCCTCCGACCCCACAGCCTACCCTCCACCAAGGGCCTCGGGGCAACATTCTCTGTCCACTTCCTGGAGGCTGCAGAGATAGACAGAGAGCCCAGTTTTGACCTGGTAGAAATAACTAAATAGTGCCTTGCAACTAGTTCTCAGCTTAAACAACACTTTCAGGAAAGCCTTCCTGACACTCCCTTCCCCAGCCTTGCACAAAGTCAAGTTCCCCTGTTGGACATTTTCATGGCATCCTGTGCCTCTCCTTCTGAACACTTGCCTCTGTGGTTAATAATCATTATTTGTGCATTTGCTTCATGTCTGTTTCACCTATAGACAATATACGCCACAAAGGCAGGAGCCCTGTCCATCTCATTCACTGCTATATCCCCAATTCCGAGCACAGTGCCTGACACATAGTAGGTGCTTTGTGGATTTCATTATGCGAAGCAAAGTTTCCTGAGGAGGTCTCAAAATCCTGCCTCCAAAGAAGCCCCTCCCAGGGCATCCGTTTTCCTGGGATCTTGGACCAGATGTGGTGGACCCTCGAACATGGCCTGACTTTGAACCTCAGTTTTTCTCTGTGTTCCAGCTTCCTCATTCCCAGCTCCATCTACAGATAGTTTGGAGACCAAAGGGTCTTTTTTAAGTTGAAAGTAAAGTTTCTTTGTCTGTGATCAGATTGCAAGGCCCCAGCAAGGGTGACCGGATCTGGTAAGGGTGGCCTTTGCGGATACCAGCTGGACCAATAGCACCCACTGCCCCCTGTTTCAGGTTCCTTTGTCTTCCTGGCTCTGGGGCACGCGAACTCCATTTGTACACCTCCCATTTATCTTAGGTTTGTGTCAAGTTTGAAAGTTCCCAAAGCACATCACCTCGTTATTTCATCTGTACCCCTCAACAGGACTCAAGGGTCAAGGCACTACCCTGTCCCTTTTACATAACAGGAAATTGTCCCCTAGAAGTGATCTTCTCTAGGTCATGGCTAGGAAACAATGAGGTTAGGTTTCTAGCGGCAGGGGCAGGAGTAGGAGGGCGGTAGGACCCAGGGAGGAGGGAACCCAGGTCAGGCTCCTGAGGCAAGGATACAGATGTCTCAGAAGGTACTGGAAACAAGACAGTCTACACACTCTGAGGACCTGGACCAGAATTCTGCACTTCATAAACCAGACCATTTTTAGGATTCTTATTATTTTTGTGTTAATTCCCCTAAGTTTCTCCTATCATAGGAATTAGTAAAAACATAGGAAAGTCCCAGTTGGTCTCAGCTGTGCAGAAGGGAGCAAAAGGAATGGGTTTGCATCTGTGCTTGTGCCAGAGTATTGAAAAGGGCAGCACCCCAGGGTGGGAGAATCCTCAAGGGGAGGGGACACGGAGCTATATTGTCAGTCACCCCCACACTGTCACTCCAGGCACTGGGGGAGGATCAGAACTTAACTGTGGAAAAGCCTGTGGTTTTCTGTCATTAAAAGAAGCCTGTTGCCTTAACCACCTCATAGGGTTGTGGCAAAATTCCATCATTCACACTACAAATATTTATTGAGTTCTGGGAGCCTAGGATACATCAGTGAACAAAACGAAGGTCTTCTGTGTGGCTTACATTCTAGTGAGAGAGCACAGACCACAGGCATTAACAAGAATAAGTCATCAGTCACACTGTATGCTAGAGGTGTTAATTGCTGTGGGAGCAGGGTAAGGGGGACAGGGGGCCCCGGGTTGGGGTGGGGAGCAGTGTAACTGCAATGGCCTCACAGGGAAGGGGAGATTGAGTCACATGGGTATTGCGGCCCAAGCCGGGGGAGACCATGCCCCGAGTGCTGAGAACAGGGGTTGGTCAGTGAGGAGGGGCAGGAGGAGTGAGGGGAGTGCGGTGGAAGGAGAGGTCAGAGAGGTGAGGAGATCACGAGCAGCCTTGCTGGCAGTTGCACAGACTTGGATGAGAGAAACAGAGAGCCATGGAGGGTTTGACCTTCCCTTTAGCTACTGTGTTGAGAAAAGACTGAAGGAACCAATGAGAGACTCGGGAAACCACTGTAAGAACACAGGGGAGCGGTGATGGCAGCTTGGATCTGGGTAGAAGCGGTAGGAGGTGGTGAGAAGACGTGAGATGCTGGACTATAGGGAGAGACAACAGGATTTGTTGGTCGTTTGGGTGGGGATGTGAGAGAAAGAGAACTCAAGAATGATTCCACAGGTTTTGGCCTGAGCTCCTGGAAGGATGGAGTTGCCATTGACTGAGATCATGCATATTATTATAGCTACTGACTACCTACTCTGAGCCAGGTCCTGGGTCAACCACTTTCCACCCTGATCCAAATCAATCCTTACAGCCCCAAGAGGTAGAAAGTTAGTCCTCTCAGCACAGAGAGAGGGTAACTTACTGATGTGGTCACTCAGTAAGTAAGTGGCAGAGCCCAGGTGCCCCAGGCTGGTCTGACCCCATAAGGCAGACGCTCACATCCTGTTCCCAGGACTCAGGACACCACTTCCTCCACTCATCTGACCTTGTCTGGCCTCCCACCTCATTTCCTCTTTCCCTTACCTCAAGCTGCCTCAAAACTATAGAGGCTTTAGATATTGTATATATTCCGGGGACTTCTTTTAAAGGCATTTTAAAACTCCTTATCTGGATATCTGAAAATGAGTAGGGGATGGTCAGGATTAAGATGTTTGGGAACTTCCTCAGAGGCCTTGGACAGACAGGTGGGCGTGAGTCAGGGAGGTGACAGGTGGTGGAGGATGCAGTGAGAAGCAGCAGCTGTCGCATTGAAAATCTGGGATTCTCGTGAATACAGTCAGCTCTGAGACATCCCTCCCCATCGTCACGGCACCCACGCTGGAGGGGCTGCTTTCCCACACGATTTCTTTTGTGCATCCAAACCACTAGATTCACAGTTTCCGGGCAAAACGGGTAGACTCAGAGGGGTGACCTTGATCTCACTCAGATATGGGGGTGATCCATGCATGCATGTGCGTGTGTGCATGTGCATGTGTGTGTGTGTGTGTGGAGAAAGGAGGTAGGGTAGAAATCCACAAGCACAGCATGACTTCAGCAGTCTGAACGCCACCACCCCAGCCCAGGGACACCCTGGACTTACTTTGAAGGGTGACTTCAAGAAGGACCCAGCTTCTCCTTCGTATCAACGCAGAGCTCTGCCCACCTAGGGCCTGTCCAGGTGCAAAAGTTTCCACATGAGGCTGCTCAGGACCGATTCAGCAAGGAGCCCAGGCTAGGGTTTCTGGATGGCATCTAGGGTCCTCGATAAAGTTGTTTTAAGGAGTAGGATATAAAACCTTGCCACCTGCCCGAGTCATGCGCTTACACACACACACACACACACACACACACACACACACACACACACTGCTTGCTTGAATTCTTATAACTACAGAGTTATCATACCCACTTAAATAAAGTTCAGAGAGGTCAAAAGAGGTTCAGAGGCCACACAACTGAGGTCTGGTTGTTCCCCCAGTTGCCTGACTTCAAAGCTCCAGAGGCCCAACGTCTTTGATGTCTCTAGCACCCATATCTTAGCCCCCTCAAACCCCTTCGTGTCTGGGCCCGCAGGTCTGCTGAGGAACCGCTCTGAGTCAATCAGTTTTTCTTATCAGAGGCCTTGCCCTCTCTGGACCCTCCCAGCTCGTCCTGGGAAAGGGGTCAGCTTCCCCAATGGCCTAAACCTTGGGAATGGGGAGGGAGAAGGTGGTGCTGGCACATCTTCGGAATTTTTCTGACTTTCCTGTCCTTTGTGGCAGACAGCAGACAGAGACTCAGCATGTATGCAAGGAAAGGGCATCTGTCTCCTTAAGAGGTGGCTCTGGGACTGAGCAGTGCAACCTCTATCCTCTCTGATATCTTCAGATGTATTGTCTCCCCGTCCCACTCCTTAGCCTCTGCTCCAAAGCCAGACACCTGTCTCCCAGGGCTCACTTCCAGCAAGGGGGAGACTGGATGTTTCCATCAGCCCACTGCTGAGCCTCCTGAGTGCCTCCAACTATCGGCTTCAGGGCAAACCTGGCTTCCCACCTGACTTCACAGAGGGGTACTGTGTACAGAGCCTGTCCCTGACTTTGCCAAAACTTCATAGAGGTTTAATCTCCTGGCTTTGGCTTTGGGACTTCAGGAGGCCAGTTCAGAGGTACTAGGAGCCCTGAACCTCCAGCACTGATGGATGATGACCAGAGCCACCTCTGAACCTCGGCCTTGAGATGTGGAATGGGGGTGGATGTGCTGAGCATGGCTAGAGCCAGGCACCTGGGATGTCACAGGACACACTTTCCATGCTTAACGCGCTGCTGGAAGCCTCCCCTTCTAAACTACCTCCTAATCTGCCGCTGACCACTCCGCTGGTGTAAAGCAGAATCTGCCCAGATTCCATGTGTGGGGAGCCCCTGCAAAGAGCCAGGGGACCTGCAACAAGCATTAGGCCCTGGTGGAGGCCAGAGATGGAGCCCGCGAGGGGGGCGGGGCAGGCACACAGACAGCCTCTGTTGGCCTGGGGGTGGGAGAACAAAGGCCAGTGCAAACACTGCTATTTGCAAATAAACAGCCTCAAGCTGGGGGAAGAGCTGTCTTTGTTTGTCCTGGCTGGTGCTCCTGTGGCTCCTGCAGCACCCTCACCCCCACCCCAGCTAGGGTTTTTCTTTCCTTGTCCACTGAAGCCTTGGGACTGGGGTTGTAGGGACAGGGGTGCGATGAGGCCCAGGCCTGAGGCACCTGGTCCCCAGATAAAGGTGCAGTTCTGGCCCCGTAGCTTCTCAGGTGTGACCCCTCCCTCTTAGTGGTCATAGGAAGTCTTGCTTAGAATCACATGACCCATTCCCATCACTGCTGGCCTGGGCCTCCACCTCCACCTCAGTGAGTTCTCAAAGCCCTTCTCTCTGTCTAGCAACTGGGCTGCAGCTCTGTGCCTTGTCCTGTCAGAATCTTAGAACATCAGGCAGCCTTGGTTTGTGGATAAAAAACCCGAATCCAGAGAGCTTAGGTGACTCACTCGAAGTCATACAGCTGATGAGAAGATGAACTGGTTGGCTTTCCATGCTCTTAGAAGAATGCTCCTCCCATTTTTTATATGGGCCCCTCCCAGACCCGGGCCCACCCAAGAGAGCCCAGGCTGGGCTGGGACTAGCGCTGTCTGCACACATGTGGTGCTTATCAAGCAAGCATTGCCTCGCAGGGTTTCGCAATGAGCCTTGTGTTCTGGTCGCCCCAATGGATTTGGAGCTACAGGAGGGTCAGAGGCCCTCCTCGATTTTCTCTAACCGCTGTCCATGTCACTACCCCATTTATGCCCAGAGTCAAGGCCCAGCAAATCCTGCTCAGTGAGAGAGGAATGGGTGAAGGGCTGGAGCAGAAACAGGCTGAGGACATCTCAGGCTTTCTCCCTCTGAGGGAGCACAGCCATAAGCTTGCAGGAAGGCAGGGAGATGTTTGTAGGAATAGGACTCATGAAACAGGAAGATGGCCAAATTCATTCAGATTGGCTTTGGAGCAGGCCCCGCTCACAGAGCCAGCTGAAATGCTCAGCCTGAAGGCTAGCGATGTCTTCCCAGAGACCAGAAGGAAGGCCAGCCGGAGCCAGCAGTGGTCAATTCAGGCACAGGAAGCATTGAGCTGGCAGAGGGTGCCACAGAGAAGACTGTGGGTCCTTCGGGAGCAGGCGACTGGGACTTTTCTGGGAAATCACCCTCCTAGGATTAATTAACCCCTGCTACTCTCCACTCAGCCAGCCAGCCAGCCCAGTAACCAGTTGTATCCAGCTTCCCATGAGCCCAGTGTCGTGCAAGGAGCCTGGGTGGAGTGGGGGGGCGGGGGGAGGCAGACAACAGAAATAGAAGCCAGTGTCTGCCTTCCAGGACCTACAAAATAGCAGGGGGAGTAAACAAGCACACACAAATCAGGCCTTGGTTAAGAATGATTAAATAGCAAGCTGTGGGTGACCAAACACAATAGGAGGCAGTGGGGGAGGGTCCTTATCCACTGGGCCTAAACATTAGGCATCTGGTCTTTTATTTCCTTTCTTTACTTCTACACATTCCCCAACCCCCACCCCCACCTCCACCCCAGCCATACAGACAGCCCCTACATAACAAACAAGGCCAGCAGTAGACGCTAGAGAATAACTTTCCATAAATCATGACTGTATGTGGCCTTCGCAACATCTCAGCTCCAATCCTGAATTTATAGCTTTCCGGGCACTCACACGGCTGGCCACCAACCCCAGGGCACCAACCTCTTAAATTTATTGACTGATGGAACTGATTGTCAGTGTGGAGGCAGGCAGCACACTTCTTTTGGGGAAAGATGGCACACAGGCAGGAAAAAGTAGACATCAATTTGGCAAAGTGCAAATAGTCTCATGTATGGAAGGGAAAGGATTAGAACTGTTCTCCACACTCCCCACAGTTGGAACTTCCCCACCACCTCTCACTGACAAGTCCCTCCTCTATTTTGAAACTGACTTCTAGGGAAACAGTCTCTAGTCTGACTAGGTCTGACTAAGGCCGTCGGATCTGCCCGCTCTCTGTGTATTCAGCTCAGGCATCCAACTGTCAGTCTGTATGGGCCAGGATCTGACGCCCGGTCTTTCTTGTGTATAAACATTTTCCACTTAGCAAACCCTTTAGCGCCTGCTCTGTGCCTAGCTCTGGGCTACATCAGCGGGAGACACACTGGTACCAGCAAGGCCCTGCTGCCTGCCCAGAGCCTCACATTCTCGTTAGGGAGAGAACACATAAACCCAGCAGGATGAACTTAACCTCACAAGGCAGCCTGGGTTCAGTGTCACATGAACAGAAGAGTTGTTATCTTTTTTGTTTGCTTGTTTCTTTGTTTATGACAGCTCTATCCATCATCCCTAAAAACTATAAACAAACCAAAGGCCCCTCAAGAGTCACTGTTTTTCAAAAGTGCAGAGTAGGAGAGGCTTTGGCGGGTTAGAAGGTTCCCCAGCTTTTTGAAGAACATGGGTGTTGAAAGGAGTTGGACAGGTAGAGAAGAGGGGAGGGAATTCCAGGAAGGGGGCTGACTTGAGTCAAAGAGCGGAAAGCTGAGAGAGCATGGATCAAATTTGGGTGACGCATGGTACACATGACATCACTCTTCTATCCCTTGTCCATGGAAGCCATTGTTAGTTGACTCTAGCACTGTTACCCACCGACTCTGAATGTACAATAGTAGATGCCTTCTCAATGTACCATCATCACCAATGGATTCAAGCTGGCAAGTGGGAACAAGTCTATTGGTCCTTTCTGGCCTAAAGTGTTCAGAGGCCTAAGAAATTAAATCAAGGTGGAGCAGAAGGCTTGTGTGGAAGATGGGGGGAGGAAACTCACGGAGCTGTCGGGTGACAGAGCCAGAATGGACCATAGACTCTAGTTCTCTTATTTGCACTTAAGGAGTCTAAGGCTAGAGAAAAGAAGACCTGCCCAAGGTTTGTGGGAGTTATTGGCAGAGGTGGTGGAGCTCAAACCAGATGTTCAGATGGGCCTTGGATGCTCGGATGCTGAGCTTGAACCCTAATCCTGTGCAAACCTGAAATTAGCCGGATAGGAGCCCAAGGCCAAGGTCTTCTGAGCTCATTGTTTACTCCAGCCCACCACCTCTCCTACTTGTCTAAACTCCCATTCCTTGTGTGTTGGAAGCCCATAGTGGGGCAGTGTTGGAGCGGTGGTATGCCCGGGTTCCATGGGGCTTCTGGGACACAGTGGACTCTCTCTTACCTCTCTCCTCTCAAAGGAAGACACTCTTTCCTTCCCCCCAGAGCCTGCCCTGATGGAGTGAAGCACCAGGGGAAGATTTCTCACCCCGCTTTCTGGCCTCAGGGAGCCACTGAAATTTTTTGAGCATGGGAGTGTTATGATAAAAATGTTACTTATAAAATATTATTATGAAAAATTAACCCATCCCGGGTCCTTCTGGGAGAAAATGTTTCCCATTGGTACATTCCTGAATGAGTCTGAGGCTCTGTGGAATGGGGGCTGAGGGCTCCAAGGGACAGGGTACCCAATGAAGACAATGGGGCCACTGGGAAGGGGGTTTGCATATCTGAATTAGGGTGGAGAGAAGGAGGCCTTACCCTCAGGAACGAAACCATGAGGTCAAGGCCCATGGAGGCTCCCAGGAAGGATCAGGAGAAGAGAGCAGGAATGCCACACATCTATAAGAGCTTTAGATGGCTGTCAGGCCTCGTAACTTCCAACCCAGGGAGGACTTGTTGTTTGTTTTTGCTGTTTGCTTCCCTGAAGTAGATATAGGTAAAGAAGTGTGTTGTGGGCTTGTCTTGGGGATAGAATGAAGTGGAGAGCTAGGGAGACTGTGGTTTTTTTCTGCAGGCAGGCTCTGGAGATCTGAGAAGAGGGAGGTGGGAGACAAACGCCAGGCAAAAGGGTGAGTGCTGGCAAGGAGGGGCGCATGGAAGGATGCAGACTGCAGGGACTTTCTCAAGATAAAGGGAGTCAGCCAGGAAGTCCCCTGGCCTAAGAAGGGGCAGAGCTGAGCAGCAGAGTCTGGAAACCTCTATTTGATGGTCATCCTATGAAATGTGGGGACAATATCCCAACATTCCTCAGCACACAGTCCCAGGCTCTGGAGACTGGATGCTAACCATGAGCCAGCCATAACCTTCTTGACTCAGACTGACTTTTTCTCTTTCTCCAACCATTCCCCAAAACATGAACAGTTCTCCCACTGAGAGGGAGCGGACAGCACTCTCCCTGCCCATGGAGGGGTCATCAGAGTGAAGGTGGAAGTGGCTGGAACCAGAGAGATAATATCATTCTTCTCTTCAGAGGTCACCATTGACGTTCCATTTTCCAACCCCAGCTTCCACTTTTTAGAGATCACCCTGTTGGGCCAGCTGACCATTGCTCAACCTTTGCTTCTTTAAAAGTTATCTCCTGGGCTTCCGGCCCCTGCACCTTCATGGTTCTCCCTCTACAGCTCTAGTTCCTCTTTCTCCACTTCTTGCGTAGCTTACTCTCCTTCCTGAGTCTCTTCATAAGCCAGGTTTTCCCCGAAGCCTGTCATTGGTCTTCTCTCCTTGGATATCCCATGGTCTCCCAGGAGTACCCTTACCACTGATGCAGCTTTGATGGTCATTTGCTTGTTGGTGACTCTACAGCCCTGAGTGTTCCTTCAATTCTAGGCCCTCATTTGCAAGAGCCTGCTGGACAGGTGCACTTGGAAGCCTCCACAATCCCCAAGTTCAATACATCCATTGTTGGGGGGCATCAAGGGACTTAGGAGAGCCATGTTGAAAGCCACACTTCAGGAGACAAGCCTGGAGACAATGCAGCCCTGGTGGTTGGGTTTTTGCCTCAGTTTACCAGCATTGGGCCTGCCACCATCCTGCAGGAGGCTGCCTGCCCTCCATCTTGTCCCTGGACACTTTGCCCTCTGCTTTCCCCTACTGACATGCAAGATTGAGACAACCCTGACAGGGTCTGAGCTACTAATGTAGGTTGGACCTGGAGGACTGAGACGCCCCACTGGGGGACATAGTGGTGGGTAAATTCTAAATCTATCTGGAAACCATTCCGGTATTGGGAAGTGCTCTGTGCTGAGAGCTCACAGGAAGAGGAGACCCCCCAGGATGAAGAAAAAGGTTACTCTCTCAGTTATCACTGAAATTATATTGAACTCATTCTGTGGACCAGAGACTGTACTAGGGCTCGGGATACAACACAGAAGACGGACGGGGTGTTGCTCTTCGGGAGCTCACAGCCTAACAGAGGACTGGGCACAGAGCAGGTGATTAGAGGGAGATGAGTGTGCCCAAAAAGAGAAACATGGACTCGAGGAAGAGTGAAGGACAGGGGCTGAGATTTCGGGATTATTAAGAGCTGAAAGGAAAAGAGGGAGAAGATTGGTCTAGACAGAGGGTACAGCATGTGGGAAGTCCCAAGGCAAGAGTGGGCTCAGCACTTCTGAGAAACTGAAAGCAGCTCAGGGTGGCTGTAGAATGTTGAGAATGTGGCCCACAAAGAGGAGGGAGAGGTATGGGGGACCATGGTAAGGGTTGCAGACTTTAGAATTTACATCACTGTGAGCCATGATAAATGCATTTCAATAAGACATTTTGGGCTGCTATGTGGCAATTGCTACCAGGGACCAGAGAAGACATTGTGCGTGTGCGTGTGTGTGTGTGTGGGGGGGAATAAAAGATGGTGGGTGGCCTGGAATAGGGGGGTGGCTGTTGCTGGAGGAAAGAGATCAGATTTTAGGCATATTTAGGAGGATTCTGGAGCTAAAGAAGAACAAAGGAGTCAAGGACAACTGTGTATAAGCCAGTGTATGGTCAATTTGTCCTATGGGAAGTTCGATTGCAGATACATGGAATGGAGGCGCCTGTGGTACTTCAAATAAAGATTCCAAGTTATGCAGGGTTGCCAGATAAGATGCCCAGTTAAATTTGAATTTCAGATGAACAACAAAAATCTCTTTTAGCATAAATCTGTCCTAAAGATTACATAGGACATACTCATACTTAAAAATTTTTCATCATTTTTCTGAAATTCAAATTTAACTGGGCATTCTATATTTTTATTTGCTAAATCTGACAACCCTACAGGCAATCGTATTCATGGATCTAAAGCCCAAGAGAGAGAGGTCTAGACAAAGGTGTATGCTTGACAGTTGTCAGCATAGAGTGGCACTTGAAAAGTATCAGAAGAGTAGGAGAGCTTAGGGGACACAAGGCTTAGGACAGAGTCTGATTAACTCCAACATTTAGAGTTTGAGTCAAGGAGAAAGGAGGAGGAAAAACAGGAGTCACAGGAGCTAAGGAGAGTAGAAAGAAGAAATGATTCACAGCAGAAAAAATCAAACACACAAGGGCTAAAAGCATTCACTGAATGTATGGAGTAGTCGTTAGTGGTCTTGGTGACAACAGTTTCTTTACGTTTTGTGGTGGGTGGAAACATGTCTCCGTGAGTTGAGGGGTAAACAGGAGGAGAGTTTCAGATGTTTTCCCATGGAGGAAGAGGTAGGATCAAGGGAGGGCTTGATTTAATTTTAGAGACTTGTTGATGGGAAGACATGAATAGGGAGGGAGAAGGTGACATGAAGGAGGAGGCGGGCAAGCTCCCTGAGATGCAAGCAATGGTTGGAATCTAGAATATAAGTGGCAAGATTAGATAGAAGGATATATGTCTTCCAGTAAACCAGGAGGCTAAGTGGAGAGGAAGGGTTCAGGCAGGTTGGTGGAAAAAGTGGCAGATGTTGAAATATTTCCTGCCTCAAAGTTCCTGTTTTATCTTTGAAGGGAAAGGTGATATCAGCCTCTGAGAATTAAGATGGCAGTAGATATGTTGAGGGCTTGAGAACAGGGATAAGGCTTAAAAAAGTGGTTGTACGAGGAGTTGAATCGGTGTTGACTAGGGAAAACATAGCAGGCACCGCTGAGGACCCAGCCAAGCTTGGTGACCACCAATGATGATGGATGCAGTCAGCTTGCTGGTGTGGTCTTCTCCAGCAGAAATCACCTCCCACAGAGGTACAGTTCAGAGGAAAGGGAGAGGGGGGTCCTCCACAGCTGGGGTTTTGCCAGGTGCTGCAAAAAAGAGGATTGACATTCATTGTGAAGGTTAAGTGATGTTGATGTGTCTAAAATATAGTAGACCATAAATATGTTCATGCTGTTTAGGTTGTTAATAAAATAAAGGCATAGTTTGCCTTACCAGAAAAAAAAAAAAAGAGGATTGACATTATAAGAGAGAATTAATAAAATACTGAGCTGTACAATCTAAGCCATGAGAGAGGAGGGGTGAAGAAAAAGGGGATTGCCAGATGGGGAGACAGTAGAGGGGTCAGTGGAAAGATGTAGGCCAAGTGATTGGGTGAGTAAACAGAGGACAGAAGGATGTCAGAATTAGTAATTTCAGTGGTGGAGTAGTACTGAGTACTGACTAAGTCTGGGGAGTGGTGATGGAGTGGGTGGCCAAGACATAGTGGGACAGAAGGTTGTCAGAGATGAAGAAACCAAGCAACTGAGAGGACAGGGTGTGGGCTGGGTCACTCATGGACACTGAAGTCATCCACAGTGATGGCAGGACCTCCTTGTGTCATCCACACATCTTACCTCTCCCTGTTTGTCATGCCACGTGGGTTGCTATGGAGGAGGGCGGGGGTGG
>NW_017731931.1:134155-148154 GCF_001890085.2 Hipposideros armiger
GGGGGGGAGGTGAAAGAGCTAAAACTGGGAGGGGACTGTGAAATGTTTCCATAGTAGAAAGAGGTTTTGTGTAAGCTTTGAACAAAATAGATTCCTCTGAGTCCTCCTAGGCTGAAGGCATCCATAGCCTGTCATCCGTGTGCCATCTTCATCAGGACTGAGAAAATCCTCCCTGATTCTTTCTCTTCTCAATGTTACCTAAGAGCCCAAGGAACCAGTGTCCAGAATAGTATGACTTACCGTCCTCCCCACAGCCCCTAGAACTTGCTCCTTCTCTTGTGTTCTTTTGGCCACTCCCCCTGGAAATTTCAGCCTCACTTCCAATAGCCAGTTGGTCACACTAATTCTGCCTCATTTTATTCCTGCTCTCCCATTCTGATTCATATTGTTGTCATCTGTTTCCTAGCATCACAATTGCTTCTAAATGATTTCTTTACTCCCCTCCCCCATTCCCTCCCCACCATGCCCTGACTTTCTCCAGCTTCCCCTACTTCCCAAAAAGCCAAGGCCAAAGAGAGGACACTCCTAGCAATGCCTTCTCAAAACAGACTCTTCATATCGCCATGAGTACCATCTTCAGAAAACACTGCTTAGTTCATGTGACTCCCATTCTCAAAATTTCTCATGGCGTCTGTGTCCACAGAACAAAGACCAAATTCCTTAGCATGGTATTCCCGACTGCTCTTGACCTGGCCCTGTGCTCCTTGTCACCCACATTTTCTACTCCTCTCTCCATGCACCGGGTGGGCTGTAAGCAGCCATGTTTTTTCCTGACCCTGAGACTTGACACCTGCTGTCCCCTCCACCTGGGATGCCCTTCTTCCTGCTCTCCACCGCATCTTGTAGGGTTTCGCTGCAATCGCACCCTCTCCCTGGTACCTTATCTGATTATCGCCATTCAAAATGAATCGGCTGTACAACAAGCTGGGAAACTGCCAGCATCTCTGTTCAGCATGTGTTTTCAGTCTTTTAATAATGCAACTAACTGTGTAGAAGTCATTCCTGTAAAATTTATTCTGCAAATAAGCTTAGTTGTGTGAGATGCTAAAGATACAGACAGAGAACACTAGTCCCTACTTTCAAGGTGCTCATGTTCTGGGAGGGTGGAGTGGGGTGGGGTGGGGTGGGGAGGAAAGGGGTTGCTGCCAAGCTGATAGACAATGACAAAGCATGACCCTGTTCATGCCAAAGGACCGGGTAATTCCGCCACATAGTGGACTTCCCAGTGTGTCTGTCTCCCCAGCTAGAACCTAAGTTCCTTGAGTTCAGAAAGTAAAACTTATCTGTAAGTGTCCACGCTCTCTGCCCACAGCATGTTGTAAAAGCACCCTATGTATTTGTTAGGATGAACCTCAGGCTCCCGGGAGGCAGGAGTTGTTTCTTCTTCATTCTCTCATTCTTCTCCCTTCCCATGCCTTATACTAGGCAAGCGGAGTCAACATTTGCTGAAATGAATTAAGAGTTACTCGGAAGTAGCAGGTGCTCTGGGGACCTGTGAGTAAACAGTTGGCCTGGGATATGCCTCAGACCAGACAAGTGGTCACAATTCATGTGACTGCTGTTGAGAGCAAGACACCAGTGGGTCACTGCTCATCCCTGCAGGGCCTTTTGGCTGACTGACTGACCAAGACCTCCCAGCTCACCCCTGGAGCCACTCTTCCTTGAACATGGCCAGGCGCAAGGAAGGGACACTTCTAGGGAGCAGAAGCAGGGCCAGGAACTACAGGGACTGGGCTGGAGTGACTCACTAGAAAAGCGGAGAGGAATGCTGAGATGAACCAGCAGAAAATTTCTCCCCCAGCTGTGGATTGGGCTCCATTCTGCTTTTGGAGGCTGTGTGTTCAACAGTTGTGCTGTCAGCCACTGAGTCACCTATCTTAAAGAGAGGACAGACAGGACTTGTCCCTAAGTTTGGGGAGATGTGGGGAGAGCGTCATTCCTGGGGCAGGTGCATGGTCTCCAGGAGACTCCCCTCTCCCTTTAATGCCCCCCCATTTGTGTGTGTGTGGGTTGGTATGCAGAGGGTGAAGAAGTTATGGAAAAAGCTGGAAAGTGTCCTAAATTCCTGGGCTGAGGAAAATCCCCCAGGGTTTTATAGTTCCTACCAGGAAGTGGGGAATTCCCAGCAGCTTTTTGGAGTGGGGGGGTGGAGATGGGGGGTAGGCAGAAGGGAAACAGCACCAGAAGGTAGGGCTTCGTTAACAAGGGTGTCCCTTCCTGAGATAAGTCCCTGCTTATTCCCTGGAGGTAGAAATGGGCTGTTGGGATTCAAGGTGCCCCTTCCAGGCTCCAGCCTAGGGAGCTCGGGTTCCACCCAAGGTGGGTGCCCCACCCTCAACCCCTCCCTATCCTTCCTGTCTCCTCAAGCTTCCTCCTCCTCCTCCTCCCCTCCTCCCTGGCACATCTTTATTCCCCTCGCAATCTTCCTCTCATCTTCCCAACTAGACTAGGAGAAAATGAGGGAGGTCTAGGTTTCTTCTGTCTGTAGAGGGTCTGCAGGGCTCAGAGGCAAGAAGAACTTGGCGTCTGGTCTGTCTGTGCTCACTTGCCAGCAGTGGCCACAGGCTCCAGCTCTGTCTGGGCAAGTCACCCAAGTGCTCCAAGCCTCAAGCCTCAGCTCACTCCTCTGTAACATGAAGGTGCCCCCCTGGGCAAAGCTGCTGTGAAGAGCCATTGTACAGAAGGGCTCTTTGCAGATTACCGTATTTTGCCGTGTATAACAATGTGCACCAATGTTTTTGGCCCAAACTGTCAGGGAAAAAAAAACACTTTTGTTTTAATTTTTTAATTCAAATTTTTATTTGTTTACATTTAGGTACTTGTTTTTTGTATTAAAAAGGAATTTTAGCATTTATTTTTTAACATATTATGGTACAAGAAATTGTATGTAATAAATAATTACAAAACACAAGAACAGATACAAGGCACAAGAAATTTTATGTACTCGTAACACGTTTATGATATTTATGCATCATAGTAGGCCAAGAACTCTTTGTCATTTCCTTGCACGTTTGTGGTACATTCAACAAAACCAGTTATTGTATTCCAGGGTATTATTTTGCATATGGCTATCGTTATTGATTTCTAGAGTTACACTTTTAACTCATAAGCATAAATAAAAGAAATAAAAACATTTATATAGATATGGAATTAGTGCTACCCGTGAATATAATGCACATTCTTATTTTCCCCTCACAAATTTGGGCGCGTTATATACGGTAAAATACGGTAGCTTTATGGCTTCAGTTATTTGTTTATTTAAACCTCCATTGGCACAGTATTTATCAATGCCTACCACGTGCCCAGTGCTGCTAGGGATAGAGCAGTGAATGAGACAGACAATCATTCCTGCCTTCCTGGAGCCTACACTCCAGTAGGAAAGAGGAACAAGAAACTAACAAACAAGTACGTATGTAATATATTATCATTTTCTGCCATACAGAAAAATAAAGCAGGGTAAGGCGACAGCATGGGATAATTCCATCCGAGGAAGCTCAGGAAAGCCTCTAAGAGGGAAGAGGTTGCATTTGGACAGAGACCTGAATATAATAAGGGAGAAGGCCAGGTGACATTCTGAGGGAGAAAGTCGCAGGCAGAGGGAACAGCAGTGCCCAGTGCCCTGAGGCAGGAGGCGCTTGGCTCAAGGACCAGCGGAGCCTGTTTGGCTGGAGCAAAGAGAACGGGGCCTGTGCGGGGGATGAGGTCAGAGAAGAAGGCAGGGCACGGAGGGCCTTGCTTATCATTTTGGGGAGTTTAGATTTTATTCTAAATAATAGGTTTGAGCAGGGGAGTGACATGACCCGATTTATGCTCTTAAGATTAGTCTGTGTGGGGAGTTCACTGCCAAGTGGGGCCAGGAGAGCCGTTAGGAGGCTGCGATTATCATTCATCATGGTCCCTTGGCACCTCCAGCCCCAGTTATCATGCCAGAGCCTGGCACACAGTATCAGCTCCTCTCCCATCTTCCCTCCTGTCCTCTTCCTATCTCCCAGTTTACTCCCCACTATGCCTGGAGTCTGTCCCCACACTGCACCGAAGTTGCCACCAGTGGCTTACTCCATGGGGCTTTGCCAGACTAGACCTCTCTGAGGCATTCTGGGTTCTCAGTCCCTTCTCCTGCTGGGACTTTCCACTCTCTAGGCATCCTGGCACTGCCCATACTACCTGGGGCTCCCATACGAGGCGCAAATACAGACACCTGTACAAGGTCCACTCTTGAGCAGACTCTTCCACTCTGGGAACGCCTCTGCATGGCCAGAAGCATTGGTGCTGCCGCTCCCAGGTTCTGCCCTGGGCCCCTGTCCTCCCCCTTCGACTGTGGTTCTGGTTCCACTGAGACACCCGCCTGCCAATGCTGCTGGCACAGCGGTTGCAAACACTCCCAGGTGAGTAATTCCATCACCAGTATTCACCAGTTCCCCACTCTGGCACTTCTTGGGTGCCTTCTAGGTGAAGGTGAACCAGGCAGACTAAACCTCTGCCTTGAGGGAGGTCACATTTCAGTGGTGGAAGTAGAAAAAACAAATGAACAATTTTATGATAGAATGCTAGGAGGGATAAAATCTATGATAAAAATTAAAGCAGAGTAAGCAGATAGAGAGGGATGGGGTAAGGGGCTACTCCAAATACAAATGTAAATTATTTGTGCACAAGCTGTGTGAACGTCTGAGGAGAGAGTGTTTCCGGTGGAGGAAAGAGCACGTGTAAAGGCCCTGAGATGAGACATGAGCTGGTAAAGAGTGGGTGGTGGATGAGACTGCCTCATGTATAATTCCAGACTCTACTCTTAGCCTCAGATTCCAATGTCCTGTGACCTACTGGACTCCTCCAGCCACAGGTCCCTCAGGCATCACCAATAACTCAGTGGGTCCAAAACTTAACTCTTTTTCTTCTTCCCCAAACCTGCTTCTATTCTTCTGTTCTCTCGTCTAAATGACTCCTCTTTATCCCTAACCCCACACACCCAGCCATCACAGGTCCCACTAAACCCCCTTTTAAAATATTTCTTGGATCTGTCTTCTCTCTTTCTGGGTCAGGCTTTCATCCATGTCATGAGGACATTGCAAGGGTCTCCTAATTGGCTGACCTGTGGTAATTCTCTGATCAGAAATGTAATCCATACTTACAAAAATACTCAATAGCACAAGGCAACATGTAATATGTCAAGGGAGAACTGCGCTGGGTGTAGGAAGCTGGAGAGAGCAAGACAGGCTTCCTGGAAGAGGAAAATCTCATTCTCTCCCAGTTCAGTGACCGTATATAGCGGGGGGGCCCCAAGTCTATCCATACAACACAGATCTCTCTCCGGAGATCTAGCCTTGTCTAACCCCTGGACTGCTTGCCCTCAACTGGCTTCTGGGAGCTCACACTGAACACGTTCAAGTTTGCACTTTTCATGCCCCTGCCCACACACTGCCCCTGTCAGTGAAACGCCCCAGTGCTCACCTACTTAATCAGAAACCTGGGAACTACACTTGACTCCTCTGGCCTCCACCCCTGTGCCTGGGCACTTGCCAAGTTTTGTTAGCTGGAAAGAGCTCTGGGCCCTTCCTTTTTGCCTCAGCTTCCCAGCCATCATTTGGTTCAAGCCAACATGGCCTTCGATCCAGTCCAAATCACCTTCTAACAGGTCCCCAGACCTGCCGCTTGCCCTCTTCCCACCTGTGCTCTCCACTGCAGTCATTCTGGACCATCTGAGGCGCAAATCTGCTCATTGTGTGCCTCTGCTATGAGCTTCTCATGGTTCTTAGGATCAAGTACAAGCTGTGCGGGGCCACTGAGTGACTCTCAGCCTCTTCTGTCGTCACTGCCCCTCAACCCAGTTTTACAACCAACTTTCAGTTCCTAGAATGCACGATATCTTGCCTCAGGCCTTCCTAGTTTCTGCTTCCTCTAGTCCCAACATCTTTGCTGCCCCCTTCTCCCCCTTGCCTACTAATTCCTATCCATTCCTCGAGAAATCAGCAGTGTCACCTTCTCCAGCGAGCCCGCTGTGATCTTCTCAAGGCTGGTGAGATGCTCCTCTTCGTGTTCCCTTAGCACCCGGAGCTCACCTTGCTACCCTCCAAGGGCCTGTTTAGGTCTCTGCACTGTTTGCAAGCCTGGCAGGTGGCCCACAAGCACTCACTTTGTCTAGCTTATTAGTGATAGAAAGCTCAGCTCTTGGCACAGGGCTTGGCATGTAGAAGGCGCTCAGCAAATATTTTTTGAATGGATGGATGGGTGATGTGTGAATGAAAACGGGGTTCCAAGCATGGGTGCATCTGGAAAGGACAAGGCATTCTGGCATAGGGAATGATGAAAAAGGGTCACAACACAGGCCAACGTATGGAGGTAGCCACGGGCACTGTCACATTCAGGAGCGAAGGAGGCCACCCTGATTGCTTTGGAGGGCACGAGGGGAGTGAGGGGCCATGGAGGTCAAAAGGGAGGTTTGGGTCAATCTAAGGCATGTGGACTTCATTCTAGAGACAGTGAAGAGCCTCCGAAGATTCTAAGCAGGCTGTGACATGATCAAAGACATATTTCAGAAAATTAATCTGGTGTGGCCTGTAGGCCAAACTGCAGAAACCTATGGGAGAAGAGAGGATTTGGAGACTACCGCCATTTGGAGAGGGCAGGGAGCCTGTTCTGAGCTCTCTTTCAGCTATAAGACACCCCTCTGCCCCCAGCCCAGGCCTCTGGCAACCTTGGTCTGTGGAAGGAATGCTCTCACACCAGCGCTTCCTCCTCCAGGCAGAGACTATTGCCCTTCCTGGTGACTCATCCCAGAAGGGTCAGCTCCAAGCAGAAAGTCATTGTTGACAGGAAGAGAGGTCAGATTTTCCCTTCCCCTAACGGCTTCCTGGGCACCAAGACAGGAACACAAGACAACAAAGAGTGTGGACGGAGGCCCCCTGAATGGGCTGGGGGCACCCCTGCCCCAACCCATGCTGCCCACCTACCTACTCAGGACCCAACATACCACATGACAGCCAGCCTGACAATACCAGTTGCTGGTGAGTCAGACAGCCCTGGAAACCCTCTCACAGCTAGCTGGGGAGATGTGAGAGTCATAGAGGAGAGAGGAGACGCCATTCTAGCCCTCTCAGGCTGGTCTGAGGAATGCCTTCTGACGGAGATGCTGGAGCCAGTGAGGGTGTCACAGCTGGGGACAAAGTCTAGCAAGGCTTTGTAAAGAAATGAGAACTGAAGGAGGGGACAGAAGGCTACAGGACCTTAGAAGGGGTAACCTGGAACTGGGACCAGGTCAGAAAACCATTCCCTCTGACACAGAAACTGGCAAGAGTTTACCTACTGTAGCTGTCACCGTGGCAGCCTGGCTGCAACTCCAAAAGTTGCCGGAGTTTAGAATTTGTTCTCTATAGAAGAGTGACGTCACACATGATGGCCTAGTGCTTGGGCTAGGTCATTGCACAGAATTCTGTGAGCCAGAACGTTTAATAAGAGAAAGCTTGCAATGCCTATTGTTTACCATGCTGTACTGGGCACCTACAGTGTTTAATAAAAGGGAATACCTCATGGTAAGCGTTCTCACCACAAAAACAAAGCAAAGCAAAACAAAACACAAGAAAACTTTTGGAGGTGATGGATATGTTCACTCCCTTGACTGTGGTGATGGTTTCATGGGCATATGCATATGTCCAAACTCATCAAATTGTGTACATTAAATATGTATAGCTTTTTGGTATATCAATTATACCTCAATAAAGATGTTTAAAACAGGAAAAAAGAACGAGAGAGCTGCACATTTGGGAGGGGAGGCAGGGAAGAGAGGAGATTTGCAACAGGGTCTCAAATCCACATGCACACAGGTGTTTTCCTCAACCGAACAGCTTGGGAACCATGAACCAGAGGGCAGGACTTCTAAGTTCTCTTCCAGTTCTAGGGTCTGGGTCTGAGAGTGGCTCCAGTGAAACCCACCCTATCCCCTGTGTCTGGAGTTCCAGCTTCCTGAGCTCAGGAGGAAGCAGAATCCAGACCCTCCAGCTCACTTGCTGGATGGTGGTGGTGGGGGGGAACCTCTGGCTACAGGTAGTGGGTAGCTGGCTTTAGGAAACCTAGGACCCAGAGACAGGTGTGAAGAACAGAAATGGGTGCCAGGCCTGAGCTGAGGGTACTGAGCCAGGCATGGGAGAAGAGAGGTGAGGAGAACCCGGACTGAGGGATGGGACAGTGAGAAAAGACATGTATAGCCTGGGGACCAAGAGGGTGCCACAGCCACCTCAACGTCCTGAGTGTTTCCTTTTGTCCTATCCTCCCTCTGCACTTCCCTCTGCCTGGTCCTTCCAGCAGAGCAGACCCTGCTGCTGGCTCAGAGGTGGGCTCAGGGCAGAAGCAGAAGCCAGAGCTCGCGTGTCCCTGTCATTCTCTTCTCTCAATTGCCACAGAACTGGCTCCTTGTCCTGCTGGTCCGGGCTTAAATGTCACACCCTCTGAGAGGCCATTCCTGACAGCACGTCTAATGTAGGCCACCCTGATGTCATTATCATTATCATAATTCATTCTCGTAATAACCCTGACCACCACTTGGTTTTCTGTTACTTGTTTTCTCATTTATTCCTGTCCCCCATCCATAAGGTAAGCTTCACCAGCTCAGGGACCTTATCTGTGTTGCTAACAGCTATACCCACAACACCTAGAACAGAGCCGGCATAGAGTAGGTGCTCAAATATTTAGTATATTCATGAATGAATAATAATTGCTAACATTTACTAGGTGCTAACTATATGCCAAGCACTTTCTTCATGTATTAACTCGGGGTCAGCCAACTACCAGCTTCAGGGCAAACCTGACTTCCCACCTACTATTATAAATAGCTTTATTGGCCTGCACTCAGGATGGCATATGTATCGTCTATGGCTAATTTAAGATACAATGGCAGAGTTGAATAGTTGTGACAGAGACAGTATGGCTAGCAAACGAAAAATATTTACTATCTATCTGACCCTTTACAGAAAAGTTCTGTTGATCCTTTTGTTGTTGTTGTTTTCCATTATATATATGCACATATACATTTTTTTCAATTACAGTTGGCATACAATATTATATTAGTTTCAGGTGTAAACACAGTGATTAGACATTTATGTAACTTATGAAGTGAACACCCTGATAAATCCAGTACCCATTTGACACCATATATAGTTATTACAATACTACTGACTGTACATATTCCCCATGCGACACTCTCTATCTCAATGACTATTTTGTAACTACAAATTTGAACCTCTTAATGACCTCCCCCTTCATGCATTCCCCACCGCCCCCCAATCCAGTAACCGTCAAAATGTTCTCTGTATCTATGAGCTTGTTTCTGTTTTGTTTGTTCATTTATCCTGTTCATATAAGTGAAATCATATGACATTTGTTTTTCTCTGTCTGACTTATTCCACTCAACTCAGCACAATACCCTCTGGTTCCATCAATGTTGTTGCAGATGGCAAGATTTCTTTCTTTTTTATGGCTGAGTAATATTCCATTGTGCATCACCTCTTCTTTATCCGTTCACCCATTGATGGACACCCAGGCTGCCTCCACATCTTGGCCATTGTAAGTAATGCTGCAATGGACATATAGATGCACATGTCCTTTTGAAGTAGCATTTTGGGATTCTTCGGATAAATACTCAGAAGTGGGATTACTGGGTCCTTCTCTGTCTCTTGATATAGCTTTTGTTTTAAAGTCTATTTTATCTGGTATAAGTATTGCTACTCCACCTTTTTTTTCGTTTGTTTCCACTTTCATGAAATATCTTTTTCCATCCTTTTACTTGCAGTCAGTGTGTGTCTTTTGATCTGAAGTGACTCTCTTGTAGGCAGTCTATGTAAGGGTCTTGTTTTCCTATCTATTCAACCACTCTATGTTTTTTGATTGGAGCATTTAATCCATTTACATTTAAAGTAATTGTTGATAGATATGTAGTTATTGCCATTTTGTTATTCATATTTTTTTTAGTCTTTCTTCTTAAGTCCCTTTGACATTTCTTATAATACTGGTTTGGTGGTGATGAACTCCTTTAGCTTTTTCTTGTCTGGGAAGCTCTTTTCTTCTATTTAAATGATAGCCCCACTGGGTAGAGTAATCTTGGTTTTGTAGGTCCTTGGTTTTTATCACTTTGAATATTTCATGCCAACCCCTTCTGGCATGCAAAGTTTCTGTTGAGAAATCAGCTGACAGTATTATAGGAGCTCCATTGTAAGTAACTAACTGCTTTTCTCTTGCTGCTTTTAAGATTTTCTTCTTGTCATTATCATTAGCATTTTAACTATGATGTGTGCTGACCCCTTCGTTAGCTCATTTAATCCACACCAATACCATTGAGGTCAGGGCTATTATTATTGCCATTTTGCAAACAGTGTAAATGAGGCACGAAGAGCTTGTCCCAGGTCACAGAGTTCGTGAGTACAGATGTTGGACTTGAACCCAGATGGTCTTGCTACAAGGCCCATGTTCCTAACTAGCTGCCGCATTCTATTACCTTTCTAGGAAGGGACAGGCAGAGGGAGGGAAGGCCTTAGGCATTGTGGGAGTAGCCTATAAAAAGGAAAGGAAAATGGAAAACAGAAACTCAGGGCCGCTGGGAGGCCAACAAAGCCCTTAGGACTCTGGGCCATTGGTTTTGAGACCTGGTCCAAATCTGAGACCCAGAGCTCTTCAATCCTGTTCTCTGGACCAAGAGTCCCCCCCAACCCCAAACATAAATAAAGACCCCTTTCCTCAATCTGAAGACTGAGCGAAGAATGTTCTCCACTTAGGACCTGAGGTTGCCACAGGCTTTTCAAACCTTATGCATTTGACATCTGCTACAGCTTGTCAAAGACCCAGTGGTCTCTGATTTAGCACAGATAAGGGTGATTTGAGACCACACACACTACTATTTATTTTTATTTTTTTAGTTCCACAAAATATGCTCTGGCTTCTAGGGGCTCCTCCACCATTTGAACATGTTTGAGAACCTCCCATTCTTCTGATGTTTAAATTTGGATGCAGTTCAACCCAAAGGTTAAAGAAACCAAGAAGTAGAGTCTCTAAAATCAGAGGACACACTGCAGTGTTGGGAATCACAGCCCCCCACATAAGGCCTCCTAGTAGTGCTGGAAACGTCTCCTTGCTGATAAGAAATGCAAAAAAATGGGGGTGGGGGGTAGCAAACTGGAGAGGGGCAGTGAACTGAGCTGAGCTGGTGGACCTGGTCCAGGTAGGGAGGCCTGATCTGGACTGAGCATCTTCTGGAAGTGCTCTCTGATGGGGAGCAGTGAAAAGTATCCCGCCCCCAAACTCCTGGCCTCTACGGCTGCTTTAAAGTTTACCTAGCACTTCCACATTTGTTATCACCTTTGCTCAGAACAAAGCCTTACAGGAGGAGTTACTTTTATCCCTGTCAGAGCAGGTAGAGAATTTGCCAAAAGCCACATAGCAAGAGGCACCAGATCACTGCCTCCCCTTTGGATAGCTTTCTTGCTTATCAAGCAACCTCCTGATGACTTCACAGTGAGCCTGAGAAAGGGACAGAGGTGATCTGGGTGGGGCCTTACTCATTCAATTCAATTTGCCCTTCTTAGTCTTTGCTGTGCATAACAGGACCCCAATCCTGGCCCACAGTAGGTCCTCTTTGGATATTTTTGAAGAGTATCAAAATGAACGTCCTGCTTTGCAGGAGTTCCCAGTGTGGTAGGGTAGGCACACACATAAGGCTAAAATGGGGTGAGGCATGACAAGGGGCCATCAGAGGAATCCAAATGCCATCGGGTTCTGAAAAGGACGAAACCATATGGGTTGGTGAAATAGGAATTTTTGCAGGTGGCAGCTGAGTGGGCTTTAAGGAGGGGTTTATTTCCACAGGTGGGGTTAAGGTAGTGACAGTTCTAATGGCCCAGTCCCTGCCTTCCTTGCTAGACCCCTCCCCGTCAAACTTTCTGTCACCCACACTGGGCCATAAGAAGCCACTCTCCCCTCTGCACTTGCTTGCTCCCTCTGCCTGGAACACCCACCTCTTCCTGTTTCTCTCCTTCCCTTGGCTCACCCCTCCTCTCCCCTGCAAGCCCTTCCTGACCCCCCCACTCTCTCTGGATCTCCCACAGCAACCTAGGATTCTTGCTGTGGGCAGGTGCTGTAGTCAGCTGCTTACTTGCCTAGCCTCCTCCAGCCCTGATAAGACTGCGAGCTCCTTGAGAGTAGACTCTCTTTTATTTTGGAAATTTCAGCAACTAACCTTGAGCCAGTCTGTAGTAAACCACAGAATAAAGTGGTTTACTTTATTGAGTGCTTGGGTATCCAATTTCTATGGGGCCTACTGGTGAATAACAGGAGACAAGGCTGAAGCAGAAGTTGGGACCAACATGAGAAAGGCCTGTCATCAGATAAGTGGGTGTGTGAAGCCCCTTCCTATGAGTCACGTGGCTGTCAGTGCCCACTGATGGGATCACCCAGCAGGGACGTGATGGCTGGAGCAGAGAGAGGAGAGACCATGAGGGAGGAAGGCATGAGGATTGCTCCAGCATCCTGGGCAACACACAGGTCTCCAGAGCATTTGATGAGCCTGCACAGGCCCCCCAGGTTTTGCTCACACCTGGGCTCACTGACAGAGAGAGTGCAAACCTTTCTGCTCTGGCATCCTGCCAGAGTCCATGACTTCACCCAAGTGCAGAGGACCTGTTCCAAGCATGTGACCCAGCCGCCAACCCCAGGATGGGCCATAGTGGAGTGGAAGAAAGGAGCTCAGGCAACGGAAGGTCATTTTCAGCAGGGGGAAAACCTGGGCTCTTAAAATTCATTCTTTCATCCATTCAACAAACTTTTATGGAACACTACTATATCTGGGTACTAGGGGAGATAAAAAGCTCTCTCTATCCTCAAGAAGTTCATAGTGCAGTTGGAGGATGAGTAAGAAATGTGCACGGAAAGAGGGAGACACGCAGATGAGAGAGGCAGAGACCAGACATCTCGGGGTCCAGAGAAGGGAAGGGGAAGCTTGTCCAGTGCGTTCCTGTTGGTTGCGATGGACACGCTTCCTGAGGCTGAGACGTTTCAGACGGTCTTAAAAGACATGATTTCAGCACGAGGACTTGGGAGGGGTATGTTGGGGCAGCAGGCCAGGCAGAAAGAGATCGTGAACTCCTGGGCGGAAACCCTGGGTTTGGTCTCTCCCTGGTCCCTAGTAGTGCTCGGTAATCATTTGTCTTGTTTATTGAATGAGGTGAGGCAGCCGACTTCTCTTGGCCCCTCCTCCTTCCCTCCCTAGCTGGACTTACCATGGAGCAACCTAAGCTCCTCTCAGCCACACTTAGTCTCCTGGGCACTTTTCCCTCTACCAAACCCATATTTTTTTTACCTTAAAGGGAAAACACCCCTTCTCATGACCCCACCAACCTTCCCTTGCGTCCTTGATCTTAAGCCCCTCCACCCCCAGGACCCTGCTCCTTCAGTGGCCTCTGTTTTTCCATCTCTTTAGCCTGTTTTTCTCCAGGCTTCTTCCCTTTAACTGTTAAACATGGTTAAGTCTCTGGCAACCCCTGCATCCCCTCACTTCCTGATGAGATGCTGCATTTGCTGAGGACAAAAGTCCACGCAGTACCATAGGTGCCTCTTCATGGGCCCCTCTGAACCAAAGGACAGTGCAGTAATTTCAGAAAACAGCTGTTGAATGGATGAATTCTGAACCTGTCACCGCCTAGCACCACCCCCAGCTTCCTCAAGGTGAAGTCAGATGTCAGGTAAATGATTTACAGGTGCCTGAGGAAGGCGGCTGGTCTGGCCTCTGTCTCACTTCTATTGATCTTCCTCAACTCTAGTCATTCCAGAGTAATTATACTTCCCAGAGCCCACTACACTGTCACTCACCTCTCCTGGCCTTTGTGCATACTGTTCCCTCTCTCTAGAACAGTGGTTCTCAACCTTCCTAATACCATGACCCCTTAATACAGTTCCTCATGTTGTGGTGACCCCCAACCATAAAATTATTTTCGTTGAGAATGTCCCTTCTGCACCTGAGGCACTTCTG
>NW_017731931.1:153297-158981 GCF_001890085.2 Hipposideros armiger
CAAATGTTGGCTCTTGGTAGTTTACCAAACACAAGGTCTTCATAGCGGCTCTGTGAAGCCAGCTGGAGGGGAGCTATCATTCCATTCAATTAATGAGAAAGCCAGTCCAAGTCTCCCTCCATTACAGCTGCTTTACAACACCTTTCATGCTGTACCTGCTCCCCTCTTAAAAAGGCAGAAGGCATAACTAAAAGACCAAAGTGGGCAGGATGGGATGGGTGAGTCAGGGGACTCAGCACACTTTGGCTTTCTCTGCCTCACCTTGCCAGGAGCACTGGGACAGGAAAGCAGTGTGTCCTCTGCAGCCCCAGGCTTCCAAGGCCACTGCTATCCACCCCAGTCCATGTCCCAAAGAGCCATGGGCCACTTTTGTGGAAGAGGGGGGCAGGGGTGGGTGAATGGGGGGAAAAAAAGAAAAGAAAAGGAAAGGAAAAGAAGCCCTTTGTGATAAAACTCAACTCCCTCAAAAAGATCTCTAGGGGAAAATGCCTGTCAAATAATTTCAGGGAAATGACATTTCAACAACCAGCAAATGAGGCTTTCCTCCCACTTCCTTTCTCTTCTCCCACACTTGGTTCATTCCTCTGGCAAGCAGGGTCTTTCTGCTACTCCCTTCTGCCCTCCTCCAGGGTCAGCTGAGCGCTGCCTTCTTGATGATGCAACATTAGGAAATCATTGAAACCCCAAATCTCAGATTGTTCCAAATTCCTCAATGCCTCCCTTAGGACCCAGCTCCGGACATGACTCCACCAGTAGTCAGAGGTGAGAACAGTGGCTAATCTGACCAAGGCAAGCGCACAGGAGGGACCCAGAGTTGGTTCATTCCAGGCCTCACTCCTGAGGCACTCACCTGAGACTGTGCCAATTCATGCATGACTCTGGAACAGAGGGCTTCACCTGTCTGGACCTCCATTCACTCATCTGAGGCAATATGGGGTGGAAAAGCTTCTAATTCTCCTCGCCTGTGGATGGGAACACACAGGCTTGCACACGTATGAACAGTTAAGGAGTCACAAGCAGACGACACCATCCTGCTGGCTTGTCCCTGAGATCCAGCCAGGACCTGACTGCCCAGGGTCTCCCAGCCAGCCAGCCAGGGGCAGGAATCAGGAATATCAGCCCAGTGCAGGAGAAAGCACAGGGGATGCTGCCCAGGTGAGCCCCAGCAGGCACGGCATAAGCTCTTCCAGCCTTGATTTCCCCATAACTGGTGGTAAAGCTTGCCTGAGGTAAAGCGGTTTCACAACCTCTCCTTTTAAGGTAACAGAGATGAGATAGCTGCAAGTCCCACCGTGGAACCACAGTTATCCAGGGCCCTGTCATTCTTCTGCAGCTCCAGTGTCCCCTAGACCACGATTCCAAAGTGTTCTTTCGTAACTAAGCACTTACTTGCCCTGGAGACCCCCATATATCATCCAGTTGACCTCACCACCACTCCTTGAGGAAAGGGCTTATCATTTCCATTGTACAAATGAGAAAAGAGGGACTCAGAGAAGGAAGAGCTTTGTCTAAAGTTGCACAGCAAATGAATGGCAGAGCCAGGACTAAAATCTGGCATTGGGATCCCCAAATCCATTGCATCATGTTGTTTCACTGTTTAAGACCCATATGAATGGACAGATGATAATAATAATAGCACCTACTACCTTCAGCTCCTGTGCTAAACACTTCACAGACATCACCCCATTCATTCCGGAACACTCTGGTGAGAAAGATAAATTAATGTCTCCATTTTATAGATGAAGAAGACACTGAGACTGAGAGAGGTTTGTCCAGTCACACAGCAAATGACAAGGCAGAGCTGTCAAGGTCAGACAGCTTATAAGTGGTGGAGTCAGGGTTCAAACCTGGGTATATAAAGAATTTCAGCTGAGGAGGAATGGGGGCCCAAGCCTTGTGCTGACAGGGAGGATGGCTGCCTTCCAGAGGCAGAAGTGTCAGTGAGTCCTGGGCAGAGTTGGGTTGGTGAAGGAGAAAGCAGGGAATATTTGACTCCCTTCCAACAAATCAGTTTTATCTCCTCACATTACTGTACTTCCTGTAAATTCTTATCAGTCCTAAGGACTATGGTGTCAATATGGTATCTTAAATCATTATTGTACAGGGACCATTTGGCAAACATGCCTGCGGGAAGTAAACACTCAACCTCCTTCCTCTGGCTGGGCTCTGTCTCTTGTTTTCCTTCCTCAAGGCTCTGAGCACCTATCCCTACCTCACACTCCTTAGCTCTGACTGCTCCCAAGCCCATGAAAGCAGGAAACATGTCGGCACATCCATCATTCTATCCCCAGGACCAGCGTAGGGCCTGCCACATAGTAGTCACATGGTGCACATTTGTCAAATGAATTAATGATTCTCTAATGGCCTCATTCTACTCAATCACTATTAAATGGGTACCTACTATGAGCTGGGCACTGTTGATTTGGAGGTAAGTGAACACAGACTAACCTGGAGGAAGTCTCAGTCCAGGATGGGGGCAGAATATAACTATCAGTACTACTTTAAATACTTTTAGAATAATGTAGAGAATGAATGAATGACAAACAGCTTATCAGAGCCACCAAGGAGGAAGGAGCCACGTCCAGTGGGAACACAGGAAAAGGATTCATTGATCTGCCTGGGGACTGGAAGAACACTCTGCTAGTGGGGAGTGGGGGGTGAGCTCAGCCTTGAAGGATGAGGAGTTAAACACAGGTCGGGTAAAGCCTTCCAAGCAGAGGCTCCAGTAATGAGCACGGGCATTTGAGTGTAAAATTACTGCTTGGGGCTGGAACAAGTGACAAGAGATGCCTCTTCCAGGCTAGGCCACATATCATATATTTCCCAGGAGGTGGGCATGGGAGGTCTCACAATGGGATTGGAACATTGAATCATACAAACCTGAAACTAATATAGAAAAATAAAAGTTAAAAAAAAAGAAGAGGCCAGGTGGCACAGTTGATTAAGAGTTAGCTCAAGGGCCGGCCGAGTGGCGCGATGGTTAAGAACTGGCTTGGGNAAAAAAAAATTAGATGTATAGTCTATGATATTATTTATTTTAATTCAAGAAACACTGGAATGTGATTTCTATTGTTGTGTTCTATAAATATTTTTTTTACGGTTTTTGCTTTCTTCATAATAAAATAATTTTGGAATGACAGTGTTCTTGCATAAGTGAAAACACAATTCGGAGTCCAGAGTGCTAACCATTACACAATGGAACCAAAACACAATTCAGAGAAACAGTGTTTTATGAGCTTTCAGGGAAGCAAATATCTGACCTAAAGTGGGGTGAAGGGAGGGGTGGGGGTTCCAGGAGAGCAGGCCCCTCCATTAGAGCAGGCTCAGGGCCTGGAGTAGCAAGGCTTGGGGTTTCCATCTTTTTTCAAGGGATATTGGCACCAGAGTCCAGGATCAATCATTCTCAATCAATCAGCAAATATTTATTGAGTGATTATAGCATGTGGAGCTGCAGCTGAGTGGAACAGGAGATGAGTGAGAGCCTGGTTGACTTTCTGGCTCATTCTGGCCATATCATCACTATTACTTCGGTGAAAAATTGTAACTAATATTTATTGGACATCCATTCTACAGCAAGGGGCCAGTTATAGCCTGAATTGACTTATCACAAACTCTCTAACACAGGTAGTATTATTCCCACTTAACAGATAAGGAACCTGGGGATCAAAAGAGGTTCCTACCTGGCCCCAGTTCTCACAGCTAGAAACTAGCAGATCTGGGATCTGACTGGAGAGTTCTTAGTTCAGACCTAGAATCCTCTACTAATGATAGCCAATGTCGGCAAGAGTCTTCCAAGGGTACAGAGTGTTTTCCAGGAAATTTCCAGTTCAATCCTATCACTAATGATGTGAGGTCATAATAATTATAACCCCCATTGTACAGATGAGGAAACCGAGGCTCAGCGTGTTCCAGCAAATTGCCCAAATGCCTGTTAGTAAATGGCGCGTCAGGATTTAAGCTGCAGCCAATTCCGTGTTCCTCCTACTACACGACATCAAGGACCAGATCATCTAGTTTTGGCTCCTCTGAGCTTCTAGCACAGAGCTGGGCACTGTAGCCTCGTAGAAGGAGCTTAATACTGGGAACAGAATCCTCACTTCACAGCCCCACAGAGCCCTCCCTCGTGCCACACTGTCCTTGCCTGGACTTCACCCCAGACTCCTGTCCCTGGAAGGAGAGAAGGGAAGGGCGCTCCAGTCCTGATGGCCAGACTGCTTGCTCTGGGGCCAGCAACCTAGCAGCTCTGAGGAGCTGGAACGTGAGGGAGAGGGGCGGGCGCTGTGCTGGGCTCCCAGCAGGAGGCTTGCTAATGAATGGACCCATTGGTTATGGCAGTTATGTGGGCCAGTTGTGGTTAGGGGAAGGAAAGAAGCTCCTTAGGAACACTGAATTCCTGCTCCTGTCAGCAATTCCAGTGCTCAGTACCATGTGCGAGCACAGGCCCTGTCCACCCCTCTGGCCCCAGAATTAAGCCTGCCCCCTTCCCCACACCTTCCTGGCCCCCAGAGTAAGGACCCTCCCCACAGGATCCAGAGGAATGTTCATAGCAGAAAAGGGGCTTTCCTGAGGTGGAAGCAGCCTTGGCCACACGCCCCCACCTCACCTCCACCGTTCCCTGGCTAGGGCACTGCTGAGGAGGCCTTAGCACAGCCACGCTGGAGTCGTCTTTGAACTGAGCCTGGAGGAGCACTGACTAACAGCAGGGACAGTGCCTTCCAGTGTTGCTAGTTCCTTACTAATGATAGCTCCACCCCTTATATAGCACCTACTGTATTTCAGGCAATGTTCTAAGCATTTTACACATAGTAACTCAACTTTACAGAAGCCCTATGAGGACAATGTTGTCATTATCCCCATTTTAGAGAAAGGTGAAGTAACTTACCCAAGGTCACAGAGCTAGCAGGAGGCAGAGCCAGGATTTCAGCCCAAGCTGGCCCTCTTCCTCCACACATGCCACTGCTCCGCTGCTCCACGAGGGCTGCTCTAATTCTTCCCGCTCCCTGGGGAGAAGTGCCCAGCACTGGCCAATGGGAAGGAGATTTGCCACCTGGCTGGATGGCCTGGGGCTGGGCTGGGACCCTGGCCTGGGGCTTAGGGCAGCCACAGAGACGAGTGGCCGCAGGCTGGAGTGGGCGTCGCTCCTGCCTCTCCTTCCCTCACATAGGACAACCCTGAAAAGGCTTGCCCGTCCCACTCACGCCCAGCCTGGCATTCACGTGAGGAAGCCTCCTCTTGGACTTCCCAGTTGACATTGAGCAAACCAACAGAGAGAACCCAGCCCAGGAATAACCTTAAATCACACGAGGTATTTGGGACCTAAACTCTTCCAACCCCATTGCTTTTCTCTGCTCTAGGTTTCTGGCTCTCCTCAGTAACTTCCAGAAGCCATGCCACTCTGGTCCTTGGGGCACTTTGGACATTTCCCCATCATCACACTCACTGCCGAATGACATGTCTGTCTCCCTGGCAGTCTGTGAGCAGGGAGGGCATGTAATTCAACTCACCAGGATGAGCACAGGGCCCAGCACACAGTGGGGACTCAAAAGTGCTTATTGCGTTAATGACGAATACAGATGGCATAGGTTCTCACTTCCTGTTTCCAGGTAACTCTGAAGTCATATAGCGCCAAAGATAGGAAGTGGGCCTGCTGAGACACCAGCAGACACATCATCCTCTTTGTGATT
>NW_017731931.1:164186-230344 GCF_001890085.2 Hipposideros armiger
GTGTGTGCGCGCGCGCGCGCGCGCGCGTGTGTGTCTGGCGCCTGTCCAAGGTGATTTCCCATAAACCACATGCCCCCACAATCTCGCTTAAAAGGCTGTGCCGAGGAGCTGGCCGGTGGAGCCGGCTGGGGAAAAGTGAAAGTCAGCCTGGTGCTCTCCACGCCGCCGCCGGCTCTCCGCACTCCCAGGACAGCGGTGCGGCCCTCGGCGGGGCACGGACTCGGCGGCGGCCAGCGAGCCAGCGAGTGAGCGAGAGCGGCCGACGCGCCGGGCCAGGACCCAACTGCCCGTATGACCGCGCGGGGCGCCGCCGGGCGCTGCCCTCTCACGGTAAGCGGCGGCCACGGCGCGGGGTCGGGCTTGGACGCGAGCTCGGCGGCCGGCGCGGCCCCTCGAACCTAACAGCAAGGGCACGCCGGCTGCTAGGGCTCTCCAGCCGCGGCCGCGGGCTCCGGTTGCCACCCCATCTTTGCGTGCGGACTGCCCGCGCGGCCGGGTTGCGCTCGGGCTGACACCGGCGGCGTCCCTGCAGCTGCTCCTGGGGCTGCGGCGCTTCCCTGGGAAAGGGAAGGCTGCTCACCCCATTGCGCGGAGGGGTACACAGAGCCACTCGCTGGCAAGAGAGAGGGGTTCGCAGCCACGGGCAGGGGCTCCATGCCCTAGGGGGCCTCTGCCTCTCTCTCTTCTAACGGGCCATCGCTAAGGGACAGGCAGAGTGGCTGTGTGCTGAGTGTGGCACCTTCCTCATCGGCCATGCACATGCTTCCAGACCATGCTGGGGAGTGGGCGCTTCTGGATGGAGAAAGTTCAGGGTCATCAGCTTACGGAATGCCAGGGCTTGTGCCCAGGAACTGCTGGCAGAAGGAAGGAGCTGGGCAAGCCTCTGCTTGTCACAGCTCATAGTCAGGAGCTTTGGGGACTTGGGTGGCTGGATCAATTCTGTTTTGGGGGGACCAGACTCCAGAGTTGCCTGGGGCTAGGTAACTCTGAATCTTTTTCTTGCAAACTCTGGTGCAGTCCGTTGGAGAGGCCCAGGGGCTTGGTGATGGTAGAGGAAGGTGGAAGGAGGGTTTGGTGTTGGGGAGCTGTGTACAGGGGCTGGGGTTCGCTCAGGACTGCATGGGGAAAGTCCTGCCCCCGTGGAGGGCAACGGCTGCTGCATGGTGGCACTGTTAGTAAACAGTAAGTGGTCACCCAATGGGTTTGCTTCTGAGGAAGCCTGGAAGAGAATGGTGGGGAGAGAAGCAGAAAAATGTTTGGAGGATTGGGGAGGGAGTTGCAGGTGGGGGTAGAGGGAGAGGGAAGAGCAGCTCCACAGCAGAGGAAGAGCCCAAATGAGAGAGCAGACGGAGCTGAGAGAGGAAGTCCTGGAGGGGAAGGTGATAAGCAGCAAGACAAAGATAAGGAGCTGGTTGTGAGATCACGAGGAAAGTAAAAAGTAGAAGGAAAAAGTTTTAGGGCAGCCCAAGGATCCATCCTGCCAAGGTCTCTCCAGGGACCTTACTGATGGGGAAGATGGAACAGAATGGGAGGCAGGTGAGGATGGACAGCTAGGCTGAGAATCCAGCATCTCTCTAAGCCTGCAACAGAGAGTCCTTCCTGGCTGCCCCAGAGGCCAAGGCTGGTGTGGGTGGGAGGATGAAAGAAGCGCGGAGAAGAGGCAGCCCGGCCAGACACCAGCTAGAGTCTTAACCCTACAGTGCCAGTCCAGATTTCCCTCTGAGGCAAAATTGGGACCCAGGTGCAGGGGTGGCCTCCTTTGGCACCTTCAAAGTCGGTCTCCCACACAGCGGCTGCATTCATTCCACACTAAAGCCTGAAATAGCTCCAAAAGCCAGACCACTCTTAGGGTTAAGCATTGTCCTCCCTTGGCTGTCCCCAAACATCACTATCTTGAAGTGCCTATGGCAAGGATGTCTTCCTCCCCATGGGCCCTTTCCTTCATACCACTTACACCGGGCTCAGAGCCTCAGTGGCAGCCAGCCTGGAGCAGACATACCTTCTGCAGGTCCCAGTTTCCGCTAGTGTGCCCCGAACCAGAGGTTCCTGAGGACCTGGGCAGTCATTCCCACCCAGGGCTACCTCCTCAACTGCCCAACAGAACCCAAAGTTTCCCCCAATGACTATCTTCCCTCTTCCACACTCTCTCTCCCCTAGGTCAGGCCACGACCCTCACCACAGCCCTGTGCTGAATGGCATTGGGCCATCTTGTGCCTCTTCCCCCCCAGCCTCACCCTCCCTCTCTCTGCTGTCAACTTCTCCCCATTTTTCAAGGCCCCACTGAGGTCCCTCCTCACTGCAACCTCCCTGGTAGCCCAGCCAGGGTCTCTCCTCCCTGGTAAGAGCTATCAAACATTTGGGCTTTTAGTTGTATGTAAATGAGCATGTTGTTGTGGGTTGTTTCATAGCCTCTCTGTCTTTTTCCAAGGTGCTATTTATTTGCAGTATTTGTCCCATAATCTGGATTACCAAGGCAGAGCCTAGAGCCCAGGAAGGTGCCAGTCCTCACCCTACCCTGACAGCATTTCCCTGGATTTAGGGGCATCAGCTGCCAGGAGACCACCTCCAGCTGGGGCAAAAAAGCCCAAGGGTTTTTCTCTACCTCTGGCTGGAGAAGGGGAGACTTAGGGCCAGGGAGAGGGCTAAGGGGTGAGGAGAAGGGAGAAAGGAAGGCAAGGGAATGACAGGGTGTCAGGAGCCAGTCCTGTCACTCAGAGTGAGCAGCTACTGGGCCAGGTGGGTGCTGAAAGAGGGGCGAGAGCTCAGGAAATGTCCTTGCCATGTTAAGAGTTAGCTGGCTGGATGCAGAACCTGATGGGGCTCTGATAGGCAGGTGCCAGCCGGGGATGGCCTAGAGCTGGTACTGCTGCCTGCTTCTGATTAATTGGTTGGGCTCCTTTTGACACACACACTCAGGGCTCCAAAGGTCTCTGGCATGGGATAGGTTCCCAATGAAATTGAGTTTGGGTCCCTGGTTTTTCCAGTAGCAGTGCCAGACCTGTGTGGAATCAGGTGGGAGGAAGGGCCAGGAAATGTCTCTGATGCAAAAGTCTGGACGCCGGTGCATGAACATGGACTTGAGAGGAGTGGGCAGTTCACAAGATGCCTGGCTCAGTGTTTGATGTTGTAGGAACAGAATAATGGGTAGACGCATGTGCTGCAGTCAAGGAGTTTCCTGTGCAATGGGAATTTAGACTGGTAGGTATACCTACCAGGTCCTCATTACAAGTTCATTGTGTAGTAAAATTTGGCCTGGGTTAATCTGGGAAGGTTTCTTGGAGGAGATGACATTTGGGTTGTTATCGAGAGAAAGCGAGGTTGTGTCATAGCTGTTAGGCAATCCTGAGAAAGCTGGATTTGGGGAACGCTGCATCCTGGGATGAGGGACAGAGCCTGTAGCCTTGTAGGTATGAGGGCATGGGGGTTTCTGGGCAGAATGAGAGCTGGGGAGATATGACATCTTCTCTATCACAGACATGGCTGGGCCTGTGGCTGCTGCTGGTCTGTCTCCTGGTGAGCGGGAGTATTACCCAGGAGAAGATGAAACATTGTAGCCACATGATTGGAGATGGACATCTGCAGCTCCTGCAGCAGCTGGTGAGTATGTGGCTATGCCTACCCTTCTCCCCACTAGGAAAACTGAGACAGAAGCCAGGGAGTAGGGTCAAAGAGAGGGGTGGTGGCAGGCAGAGAAATAGGGCTGTGCAGGACATGGCTCTTGGCCCCCATCTAGCTCCCATGATGCTCCCCTTACTGACCTTCTCAACATCAGGGTCTCTGACCCATTCCCCCCTAACCCTGAAGCCCTTGCTGGCTCCCCTGCAGGCAGGAGACAGAGTGGGCTTCTAGCTGGTTGCCTGGGTGAATGATTGCCTGGAATGTTAATCGTGGACTATGAAAAGGCTTGTGAGGCCTGCCGTCTGTCCCTCAGTGGGATGCTTCCTCTACGGAGCCAGCCCAGTCTGCCTGTTGTGTCCAGATGCTGCCTCTAGCTCCTGGACTCCCAGATGTGCTGCCAGCCTGGCACCAGGGCCTCAGCCAGATTTGGAGGGGAGGCTCCTATCTAACTCACAGCCCTCCACCCTCACGTCCCTGGCTGTTGCCCGACTCCTGGAGCTGAGATGGCCTGCTCACCCAGGCCCAGGAAGGAGACTGTGCCTCATTCTAACTGGGCCAGCAGAGTCGTCAACAATTCCAGGCATGGTTTAGCCAAGCAGAATCAGGTTGCTGTCATGGCTGTTGTCCTGCTCAGAAGAGAATTTACCATCTCTCTGGCCAGCCAGGCAGGGTGGGGCACTACTGGAGAAAGCCAGCTCCAGAACCATGAGCTTGGGGCTGGGCCTCCTGCCTCTCTTACCCCTACACTTTTCCTCCTGCATGTAGCTCTGCAGCAACTCAAAGTAGACCAAGAGCCGCAGCACTCTCTGAGGCTTAGAATCACAGAACCACTACTCTGGGGGCCAAGGAGGGCTCTCAAGGGCATCTCACTCTAGCCCCTGTAGATCCTGAATCCCTAGAACTCATCTAGCCTCTGCGTGAATTCCTTCCATGACAGGGAGCTCACTACCTCCCACAGTAGATTTCATCCTGTATCCTCTATTAGATAGTTTTTCCCTATAACAAGCTGGCACCTGTCAGAGTTCATGGAGTGGGAGGTGGAAGGAGGAGACTTCGTATTCTTCTACAGCCCTCCCCTGGACATGTGGGAGGCACAGGTCTTCCCCGAGCTTTGGCTTTGTCTTTCTAGGTGTGGTTGGTCGGGAGGTGGGTGAGGATCAAACCCTAATTCACCCAGAAACTCTAGCTCCCATTCTTAGGCAAGTTCAGTCGAGCTGCAGACACCCTTCTACCACTGGCCCACTCTCTCTTACAGATTGACAGTCAGATGGAGACCTCGTGCTTAATTGACTTTGAGTTTGTAGACCAGGAACAGTTGGTGAGTTATGGCTACTTACAAGGCCCAGCGGTATGCACTTCCCAGGGTGTGTATATGTGGTAGTGTGAAGGCCGGAGAAATCCTAACGCTGGGCAGGGTGAGGGGATGAGGATCCCTGCGGGCTCCAGGGTCCAGGCTGGGCAGGGTGAGGGGCTCAGTTCCCTTGCAGCTCCCTTCTCCTGGCCTAGCACGTGTCAGGTCTTAGTATGTGCCAGGTACTTTTCTAATTTAATCCTGATGGAACTACTGTGTGGTACATTCATCTCGTTTATTGTCCCCAGAGAGATTAAGGGAGCACAGCTAGTATGTGGCAGGTGGGTTCTAGGGCCTAAGGCAAAACAATATGTCTTCTGGGTCACATGTTTTGCTTAACGGTGTCACCTACATCCAGCAGGCAGGCCAGCAATCAGGGTGTCAGTCTAGTCCTTTCCCGCCCCCTCCTCCCCCAGCCCTAACCAGAAGCCAAGTGCTGCTGATCTGGCCTCCCAGCAGCTCTGGGTCCTGCCCCAGCCCCACTCCATTATTTGCTTGGCCAATTGAAAGAACCTCTGAAACGTGCTCCCTGCTGCCAATGCACCCCTCAACCCGCCACTAAAGGGACCTTTTGGAACCCTAGCCTGTTACTTTCACTTCCCTTCACCAAACCTATCAGGCAACCCCATCACTCCAGAAGAAAGCCCAGGTTGTTTAGCCTGGGGTGTACAAGCCCCAGTCTCCACCACACAGACCCCCGCACTATGCACATTCCCTGCTCCTTCCTGCCCCCAAGCCTTTGCAAAGCTCTTCTTCATGCCTGTAATGCCTTTCCAGTGGTCCCCACCCTACCCCTTATTTTGTTTATTCATCTTTGTGCTTCCTACAAAATTGCCGTGATGCCCAGAAGTTGCTCCCGTCTCTGAGTTTCTCCACACCTGACCCATACATAGTTCCATTAGAACTGGAGACCCCCTTTCAGTTTAAAAAATAACCTCTGTATTTCATTCATTCACTCACTCATGCCTTAACAAGCATTTACTGGGAAACCTACTGGACCAGGTGCCAGAAATACAGAGCTAAAGCAGAGCTTCTGTTGAGGCAACCGCCATCTCTTCAGGGAGACAAAACACTGAGGTTATTCTTTGGACCATGAGGTGTACCTCTACGACCTGAAGGATTAGAAGGAACCGTATAGTAAAGGACTTTTTTGTGAAAGCAAGCCAAAAGAGAGAGAGAAAGAGAGAGAAAGTTCTCCAGAGCCCACCCTCCCTATGTACTCCATTCTGACTAAAGTCTCCTTTTCCAGACACTCGAAGTTCTCTCTAATCAGAATCCATTTTCCTTCCCTCTACCCCGTTCCCCAGCAGTCCCAGGTCCCAAAGAGAGAGAATGAAAGGCCAGCTGAGGGCAGCATCCTCCCTAGTGCTAGAGTGATGTGGCCTCTCCCCTGGGGGAGGGGGAAGCCCAGCTACAGACCCTCCATCTGCCTGGGATGGGGGCCATCTGGCAGCGAGCCTGGGCTTCCAGGCCGCATCAGCCAGACCATCAACTCCAGGTTCTTTTTTTTTTTTTTTTTTTTTTTTTTCAGAAAGACCCCGTGTGTTACCTTAAGAAGGCATTTCTCCTGGTGCAAGACAGAATGGATGACACCATGCGCTTCAAAGACAACACCTCTAATGCCAATGCCATCGTGAAGCTCCAGGAACTCTCTGTGAGGCTGCAGGACTGCTTCCCCATGGACTATGAAGAGGACAAGGTAAGAGGGTCCTGAGCGGGAAGCCCTGAGTAAGGGCAGCGGGTCGCTGTGGTGGTCCCCTCCCTGCCCACATGCACAGAGTGCATTCACTTTCCTCACTCCATGTCACTGTTCACTCACTCGTTCATTCATTTCTTCTTTCCACAAACCTTTGCTAATGAGTTACCACGCAGGTGGCACCATGCTAGGCCTTCACAGTGTCTGCATGAACAAGAATTGCATGTTTCCAACCCTCACGGAGCTTACAGTGAAGTGAGGTTGGCAGCCATTAAACGAACAGTGGCACAAGTAAGCAGAATTACAAACCCCGAGGGCTATTCTTTCGTTCAACAAGTAGTGAATGAGTGCCTACTGTGCAGCAGGTACTGCTCTAGACACTGGGAAACAAAAACGGGCAAAACCCCCCACATTCATGGAGCTTACATTTGGGGGTGATGAGACAGTTAACAAAACATGGGGGTGGTGAGACAGTTTACAAAAGAAGTAAAATATGTGGTATGTCAGATGACAATAGCTGCCTTGCAGAAGAGAAAACCAGGGCCGGGAAGACCTGAAGGAGGTGACGCAGTGAGCCATGAAGAACTCCATGGGGCTCTGAGAGGGAGAAACGGGGCTAATTTAAAAGGAGGGAGGGAGGGAGAGACAGGGAAGTCTTTTGAATAAGAAGCTAATCGTCTGAAGTCCATAGATGGGTTAAGTTAGGAAGCAATTAGCCTGGTCAGAACATTCCAGAACAGAGAATGCTATGCACGAAGTCCTAAGGTAAGCAGGAACATGTACATTCGGGAACCTACAGGGTGGGCAGCGAGGCCAAGACATGGAAGTGAAGGGGAGAGAGGAGAGGAGGTGGGGGCCAGGTCACCTGGGGTCCTAAAGATGTGTGATTTTGTCTAAAGTGGGATGCAGCCGCGGCGAACACGCAAGTGACCTAATCTGACTTCTGCTGTGAGACCACTCTGGTTGCTGGGAGGAGAATGGACTGTAGGGAGAATGGTCTCCTGGGAGACCAGCAGGAGGCGCAAGTCCCGCCAGAGACTAGATTTGGCAACGTGGAGGTCGCTGTGGGAGGCAGGTGCCAGCTCAGGGTGAAAAGAGAAGCGGAGGCAATGCTGTGAAGGAGCTTTTTCTCCAGAAGTGCGGAAAAAGAGCGAGGTTGCCGGAGGGAGTGTGAGATCGAGAGAGGAAGTCTTTTTTAGTAAGAGAGGTGTTCAAGCTGTTGTTTTCCAATGTTAAGGTTCCTCAGCATCACTTGGGGAGCTGATTTAAAATATAGATTTCTAGTGCGCACACCTAGAGAGTCTGATTCATTGGGTCTGCAGGTGGGCCCAGGAATATGGATTTTAACAAGCCACCCTCCCTATGGGCACTGGTAATTGCTGAAGGGACAGACTCCAGGGGGGAGGGAGCCATTGAAGCTAGAGGAGTGAGTCTCCTGAGGAGATGGCCCGGGAAGGATTCAGAGCTCCTGAGGAGAGAAGGCACCGCCTCTGTGGAGACAGGTGGGCACCTGGGACCTTCTGTCGGATGGTTCCTGTTTTCTCTGTGAAGAAAAGCGAGAGACAGCCAGTTTATGTCTTCCTTACAAGAGCTCTGCAGGAAGCTGGCACACATTGTTTTGACTTTGCAGATGAGGAAATGAGCCCAAACTGGATAGTTCACTTGGCCGGTGTTAGCTAGCTGGAGAGTGACAGAGCTGAGCCCAGGTCTTCTCATCCCTACATTCATTCATCATTTATCTGGTAAACACTTATTAAGGGCCGACTATGCGCAGGCCATGGGCATACAACGATGCCTTCAAGGACTTCACAGCCTTGTAAAGCCCCTAATTCTTCCCTGGGCAGCTCAGTGTAAGGGAGAATTTGGTATTTGGAAATGATCAGCAAGTAGGCCATAGATGAAGCCATGGGTGTGCATGGCATTGTCTGGCGTGAAAAGAGAGGTGGGCCCACGACTGAGCCCTGAGGAATGCCAGCATTTGGAAGTCAGGTGGAGATGGAGAGCCTGCTAAGGAGACTGAGAAGGAGCCACTCAAGAGTTGGGAGGAATACCAGGAATGTGTGAAGTTTCTCAGAGCTCCAGTGGGTATGGGGAGGCTGGGTCCCACGAGTAGAAGAGAAAAAAGTAGCTCAACAGACAGGGCTAGGGTAATCTCTGCCCTCCTTCTAAGATACACCAATACCAGAGAAGGACCCACAGCCCCATGGCCTGCTCCAGGCCATTCTTCACGCCATGGCACCACCCATGAACCTTCCCAACAACCCCTCAAATGTTTTCTCTTTGCTCTGTAGATAAGGTTAACAGTGCTTGATATGGCCAACAAGGCCCTGCAGGTCCTTGCCCTTGCTGAACCTCTCTCAGTTGCATCTCTCACCACTCCCCTCCTAGATGACAGTACTGTAACCACTCTAGCTTTCTTTTAGTCTGTCAACAGTTCAGACTCTTCGCTGCCTCAGGACCTTTGCACAGTCTATTCCCACTGCCTAGACAGCTCTCTCCAACTCTGTCTCCTTTCCTGGTTAACCCTTGTTCATCCTTTAGTTGGTTCCTTGGGGACCTTTCCCCTGAGCTCTCATTTAGGATCATTCAGTACTTCTTCACAGGGCTCACCGCACCTGTAACAATGGATTTAGTGCCCATGCCATGCTGGACTCAATGTCCAATTTGGCCAGGGACCACCTCTCTCATTTATTGCATGGTTTTCAGGTAATTACCACTTGCCTATATATATATATATATATATGATCCGTGGATACATGACATATCTCCTGGCCTCAGGCTGATTCTGCTTCAAATCAGGTGAGAAAGGAGGGAGAAAATGAAGGAGAAAAAGAAGACAGCTGTGAGAAAGGCCAAGGGAGTTTGACAAACAATCTAGAGACATGGGCCAGTGCTCATCCTCACCAAGGGGCCTCCTCTCCTTCCAGGCCTGTGTCCGAACTTTCCATGAGAAGCCCCTCCAGTTGTTGGAGAAGATCAAGAATGTCTTTAATGAAACAAAGAATCTCCTTAAAAAGGACCAGAACATTTTCAGCAAGAATTGCAACAACAGCTTTGCTAAATGCTCCAGCCAAGGTAAGTATAGAGGGGGCCAGAAAGTGTGGGCTGGGGGAGGGTGTGTGGAACAGAGCAGGGATTGGGAGGTGAGCCAGGGGCTGGAGGGATCCCCGGGAGGCAGCCTGGCTACTACTTGTGCTCCTGTGTGTGTAGATGTGTTTGTTTCGTGTACATATGTGGCTTCATGTACCTCTGGGTGGTCCCAGGCACATGTCTGTTCTGACATGTGTGTGCATGCACACCTACATATGTCTGCATGTCAAGGCATCAAGAAGGATCATGCTGGTGGCTGTAAGATTAGGGAGTAGAAAAGCAGGCCTTTCTTGGAGAGCCCTGTAGGCATGGAGGCTTTCCCCACCAGCTCTGCAGGCTGGCTGAACATATGGGGGGCGGGGTTCCGTGGAAAGAGCAGGAGCTCCATCTGGGAGTCAAGGCCCTTGCTCCAAGAGCTCTGCTGCGAATCACCAGGATACCCTGGCTGCAGAAGCCCTCAGGATGCCTTGAGTGTCCCCTCAAGGGACAGGCTGGATTTGAAGTCTGAGCATCATTCAAACTCTCCCAGTCTACACATGTGTACCCTGCGTGTCTTCGTCTCTGCGTCCTGTGCCACGTGTACCCTCCTATGTGCAACATTGCTCCCTGAGGCAGAGGCTGAGGCCCTACCACCTACCAGTGGCTAAGTCCAATTTCTTTGCTTCAATCCCAAGGCCTCAAGCCTTGGCCCCATTCCAGCCCTAGCCTGTTTCCTCCTATGGCTGTGGCTGTGTGGCCCCTCGCTGTGCATGAAACCACCTTGCTGCTTCCGGCCAACACATTGTCTTTGGGGCTTGAGGGTGTCTTGTGTTAGTCCTGGAGGCCGCTGCTCAACCTCCTGGCTGGCTGCTAATCCTCCCTGGCTTGGTGTCTGGCCAGTGGGAACTCCAGGAAGGGCTGTTCTCTGGTCCTCCCTGACCATGACCCTCAGTCTATGCCTCTAAACCCCACTCTTTGCTCTCTGCCCATAAGACCCTGCAGTTTGCACCTTCCCTGCTTACAGTCAGTGTCGTGAGCACTGGCTCCAGTCTTGTCTTCTCCTCAGCCCCAGGGCTGAGTTATGGGATGAGGGGACCCCCAGACCCATATCCCCGTCTCAGCCCCCCTCTGGGAAAGCTGTTCTGAAGGCTGGTGACTCTATATCTCCTCCCCGTCTTTCTCTCTCCCTCTCTCTGTGGTTCTTTCAGATGTGGTGACCAAGCCTGATTGCAACTGCCTGTACCCCAAAGCCACCCCTAGCAGTGACCTGGCCTCTGACTCCCCTCAGCAGCCCCTTGCCCCCTCCATAGTCCCTATGGCTGGCTTGACCTGGGCTGACTCTGAGGGGACAGAGGACAGCTCTCTCTTGCCCAGTGAGCAGCACCTTCGCACAGTGGACCTGGGCAGTGCCAAGCAGCGACCACCCAGGAGTACCTGCCAGAGCTTTGAGTCACCAGAGACCCCAGGCATCGAGGGCAGCCCCACTGGAGAGTCACCTCAGCCCCACTCCTCTGTCGGGGCTCCCATCTCTGGGATGGAAGATGTTCTTGATTCTGTATTGGGCACTAACTGGGCCCTAGAAGAGGCCTCTGGAGAGGCTGGTGAGGGTCCTGTCCCCCAAGGGGCAGAGCTTTCCTCCTCCAGGCCAGGAGAAGGTAGCATCCAGGCAGAGACCACCAGACCCGGCGACCGCTTCTCAGTAACTTCTCTGCTTTTCAAATTGGCAAAGGGTCTGCAGCCAGCATATGTAACTGGCACCCCTCTGCCCAAGGTGGGTCCTGTGAGACCCACTGGCCAAGCGTGGAGTCACGCACCGGAGACGACAGACCGTCCACCTGCCCTGCCCAGAGACCACCAGGAGCCGGCCTCTGCCAGGGCCCCATCACTGCGCCCGCAAGGCCTCAACGGTCCCTCCACCCTCTCTTCTCAGCCAAGGCTTCCCGACAGCCGCTTCTGGGGCCATGTGCTGCCCCCTGGGGAGCTGGAGGGCAAGAGGAGCACCAGGGACCGGAGGAGCACCACAGAGCTGAAAGGAAGACGAGCAAGTGAGGGAGCGGCCAGGCCCCCAGCTGATTTTAACTCCGTTCCTTTGACTGATGCAGGCCCCGTCCCGCAGCCCCTCGTCCCCCAGCCCCGCGGGCTTGTCTCCCACCTGGTGCCCGGCGTCATCCTGGTCCTGCTCGCCGTCGGCGGCCTACTGTTCTACAGTTGGAGGCGGCGGGTAAGAGAAGCCTGATGAGGGAGAGGAGGGCATCTCCTGGGGACAGTGGCACAGTCAGGTGGAGGAGCAGGTCCAGCTGGTGGGAGGCCGGCATGGGTTCAGCCTGGGTTCTTCAGACACCGAGACAGGAGTCTGACTGAGTGCGGAGGAGAAGGGGGTTGAAATGGAAGGTTTTTTTAAGAATGGGGAGGGTTCAAGCTATAAGGTCAATGGGAAAGGATGGGGCAGCAGGGAGTGGGAGAGAATATTCTTAGGCCAACAACAGGATGAGAACCCAGATGGGAGGAAAGTGATGCTGTATGAGGGCCCCTGGCAGGGTGTCCCCTGGGAGTCTGCAGAGCCTGGGCCCAAGGGCCCTAGGGTAGGCGACAGCCTGCACAGGTGGAGGAGACAGGGCATTGCCCGCAGAGAGGCTCAGGGAGCTCCCCTGGCCTTCAGGCTGATCCCCACTTCTGGGTAGCTAGGGGAGACTTTGGTAACTCTCCAATCAACTCCCTGGGCAGCCCTGCTTGGGGGTGGGGCTATGGTCCCCCCAGCCTCTCCCAGCCTCCCCCAGCGAGCCTGCTCTTTTCTGTCCCCAGAGCCATCAAGAGCCTCAGACAGTAGATTCTCCCATGGAGCAACCAGAGGGCAGGTGAGAGTTTTCTGGGGTTTTTTTTTTTTTGGTGGGAGGAGCGCTCTGTGGAAATTAGTGACCTGGCCTGTCTTGGCATCTATTTCCTCTTGATTTGGGGGAGATTTTCTCCCACCTGCTCTGACAAAATACAGCTCAGAACAGAAGGCAGGGTGGAGAGGAAGAAAGCTATTTCTTCTTTCCTAGATATCTGGGCTATTTCCTGATTTCTTCTTAGGGTTAGGCATTTCCGGGTCTTCTTAATCTGAGAGGGCTGGAGTACATGTGCACAGGGTTGGGGGGCAAACTTAGGGGGTTCCCTCACTACTCAGTTGCTGCTGAAGTCTTATACCAGCCCTGTGCTCTACCCGCAGCCCCCTGAACCAGGATGAGGACAGACAGGTGGAACTGCCAGTGTAGATGGAATTCTAAGGTAAGACTCTGATTTAGAGCTCTCTCCATCCCTTAAAATTAGCTACATCCTTTTTCAGTCACCCTAACTTGTTGGTGATATCACCAACTCCCCTGAAGCCCACATACTTGACTCCCTCCCCTCTTTCCTACCCGCTTTTCCATCCATCACCAGGGCTGGCCAACCTTCTCCTTCCTGGGTCCTCAGATCTCCCCACGGCCCCTCCATTCCCTCCACCCCATCTGAGACCAGGCACTATCACCTCTGCGTTGGTTATACTTCTGCCTTGGGCTTCTTCTAGTCTTGCTTCCATCTTCCATCCCAGGACAACCAAAATCTTCTTGTATAAGGTCTTTACCCTCCTGGGGAATTTCAGTAGCTATGCATCAGCAACACACCGTTCTCAGCTTGGCTCCCAAGCTCCTCAGCAGTCGCCCCTAACATGCATCTCTTGCCAGCTTCCTCTCTGCTTGCACCCTGATTTGACCCTTCTCCCCGGCCAAGGTCATTTATGCCTCCCTGCTTTTAGATTCATGGAGCCATAGAACCTTAGTCTTAGAAGGGCTTTCAGAGGTCGTTCGGCCTAGCATCGCACTCTTAAGGGGCCTCCCCTCTCTGCATCTCCGACAAGGAGTCACCCAGCTGTCAATGACACACTCTCAGACTCAGGCAAGCTTCCTGCCATCTCCCAGTAGCACCGTGAGGAAGTCCTTCCTCATGAGAGGCATAACTGGCTTCCCTGCCTCCCCCTATGATTGTCCTCCTGTTCTCACGAGAGCCCTCCAATAATTAAAATCAGTTATCCATATCCCCTTTAAGAATTCTCTAAGCTAAGTGTGGCCAAGTCCCTCAAACATTCCTTATATGATATGGTTTTCAGACCCCTCACCATCCTGGTCGCCCTCCTTTGGACACACTCGTTTCTCAATGTCCCTCTGAAAATGTGGCGCCCAGCCCTCGACACAGTGCTCCAGACGTTGTCTAACCAGCTCAGAGTACAGTGGGACTGTTACCTTCCTTGATCTGGACAGTATTCTGCTATTCATACAGATTAAGATTGCATTAGCTTTTTTTTTTCTTTTTTCTTTTTTTTTTTTTTAAACAACTGCATCATACTGTTGTCATATGTTGAGCTTGTGGTCTATTAAAACCTCTAGTTCATTTCCCATAAACCTCTGTCAAGCTATACTTGGACAACTTAATCGTTTCAAACAAAGTGCAGTTTATATTCAGCCTTGTTAAAACCACCCTGTTAGTTTCTGCCCATCACCTGAGCCTATTAAAATTGTTTTCCGTCCTAATTCTGTCCTCCTAGCCCTCCCAAGTGCGTCTCCTGCACACTGATTGTTGCCTTCTGTTGTCCTCCCCCGTGTTGTTGATAAAGAGTGCTCCTTATTACTTCTGGCCCCTGGATCCCTGGTTCCAGGAGGCCCCACCCTCCTGCCTTCCTTCCCCTTTGTCCACAATTAGTGTCAGGAAGCCTTCCTCCACCACCCTCTGGTTGTTCCTTTAGTTCATATCCCTCTGCTCTTTTGTATTTGTTAAATACCATTTCGATTTGCACTTATTTGGATATTGTTTTTATACATATAAATATTCTTATTTTATGTGTTTGTATACATTTGGCACCCCTAAGAAGGCTGTAAGCCCCTTGAGGGCAGGGACCGTGTCTTCCACTTTTTTTTGCATTTCTTTTTCTATCTCGGGTTCTAATACAAAGATGGCTTCTCTGCACTTGCCAAGAACTCAATAAACGTTGACTGATTGGCTTCAGGGCTGACTGACCAATTGCTCTGGCCAGTTGTCTCTAACTTACCAGCTTTCTGGCTGACCAGTTAATCAGCTAACTAATTGACTCTGACTGAATGGCGGACGAGCCATTGGGTGACTCTGACTGACCAATTGGCTGTCTGGTAACTGCCTAACTGGTTAGTTGTTGATTGGGGCGTTTATTGGCCAACTGACTAGCAGGCTGATTGTCTGATTGGCTGGTTGACTGGCTGGCAGACTGACTGGGGTGACCCATTCGAGTTTCCACTCACACCCCAAATGCCAAATCCCAGCGAGTGCCTTAGGGCCTTCCCACATGTAGAGTGACATGTCTGGGCCACTCCTAGAAGATAGAAGATCTGACAAATGTTCAAAGTCAGAGGAAAGCCTATTTAGACAAGAGTAGATGAAACACATCTGTAATCCTGGGGTCTACCTTGTTTGTCGATACGGTAAGTGGGTCAAATGGGATGTTGGCAGGACTGTGAGGATGACCCAGGCCCCCTGAGACTCCTAAGCAGAGGATGGACTAAGGCTCAATGCTGTACCACCTCTGACTAACCCCCATGCCCGTCTTGGCCCTCTGTGCATCTCTTCTACACTCCCACTCTCCTCTCTCTGCGTGCCTGCCCTCAGGCCTTCCTCCCCTCAAGAGTTCACGGATAGAGGGAACCCAAGACAGGGGCCACATCCAGACCCCTCCTTGGATCAGTAGATCTTGCCCTAAGGCGGTCTCCAGATCAGGGACTCAGAGTCTCAGGGAGATTCAGGGCTAGCCCCCAGACTGACTGCTGCTCTGGCAAGAAAGATGAGAGAGGGACCCTCAGAAAGAACACACAGACACCTGCCCTTCCACTCCAGGGAACCAGGAGATAGGGCAGTGGGCTGAAGCTTGCCTGCTTGGTCCTTCTCTCTTCTCCCCAGCAGGGCCTGTGGCCCAGCTGTACCCATCCTGGCTCACATCCAGCTTTGGCTCCCCCTTCCTTCTCCCTTCAGAGCATGGGAATGGGCTTGGAGCCAGAGGCTGTGGTCCCATCTTTCCTCTTTACCCATCACTGGCTTTGCCAGGAGGGCCTATGGACAGTCAGGGAGAGGAGGTCCACATAAGGTCCAAAGTCAAATTGTTGGATGGAGTCCAGGGGCTTTCTGGTCTGGGAACAAAGTGTTCTGAGGATGCAGGGCAAGGGGACGAGGCTGGGGGTGGGGTGGGGAGCGAGCAGGGCCCTGACTCCCATGGATGCTGCAGGGAGGCCCATCCAGAAGGAGGGTTGCTTAGGAGTGAGCATGCCAAGTGGCAGGGAGGGAGTTTCCTTGTCCCAGAACTGCCTCTAGTTCTTCTTCTTCAGTTACCTCTGCTTTGCTGTTCTAAATATTGTGTGTGATGACCCTCCGTGATGAATGGTGTGGAGGTGGGAATGAGAAATTCCTCTTCTTTGCTAGAGCTAACAGGATTCACCCTTCTCCCATTGGACCAAGGCCAGCAAGACAATCTTGTCTGAGGAGGGGTCTAAACACATTCAAGTGCCCCCTTCCCTCTCTGTCCGACCCCTCTGCCTGAGCAATGGCCCCCACTCCCGGCCCTACTCAGACCTCCACCAGTCCCCATTACCTCCCTCTGTGGGCTCTGGTTCCCCAGGAGGAGGTAGGAAGTGAGGACAGTCTGGCCAGTGGCTTGGACTACTGCCAGAGAAAGCTGCCTGGTCCCTTGTGGTGTCTGGGTTGGCTGGGAAGAGGAGGGCAAGGACGGGAGGAAGTCCTGCCTATAGCACCCCAAACAGCCCACAGGAACGCTATGCCAATCCCACTTATGTCCTCAACGACCCCTCCCTCCACACCCACTCAGCTGACCATCCTTTCTTTGTCTCCCCTACAGCTGGGCGCACAGGACAGTCTCTCCATGGCAGGAGATATTATGGGGTCATCCGCCCCCCTCCGTCCCAGCCGTTCTCCTAGGAATATGGCCTGCCCACCATGAGAGCTCCTGCCTGCCAGGACTAGACCAGAGCAGCCAGGCTGGGGTTCCTCCATTTTTGACCCTCAGACTCTGGACTAAGTAAGAGGGCCAGAGGATGCCCCCCATGCTGCTGATATTTATCGTGGGCCCTGGAGGCTCCCGTCTACTTGAGGGAGGCTGGCAAGCCCGGCTGAGGACCCTCTGCCCCTCAGCGGCTGTGTTCTTCTCCCACTCCTCTCCAGTCCACACCTGGGCCAGGGACCCAGAGGCCCATGGAAGTGGGAGAACAGTGTGGGCACTGAGGAATGGAAGAGCTCTTGTGCCCAGAGGACCCGCTGGTGCCAAGGGATCCCTACACCAACAAGCAGGGACTTGTGTGTAGAGAGAAGCATGACATTTGCAGGGCGGGACAGCGTCGGCTGAAATTCCCGGAAAGGTGTGCACCCCAAAAGATGGGAAGGAAAGGCCTGCGGATCTGCATTGACAGCTCGGAGCGGGTCTACACCCTCCACTTGCCTAAGTGTCCTCTGCTGTTGCCAGGCGGAGAGGGGAGGCCAGCCCTGCCCTCAGGAGCTGCCTGGCTTAGCTGGCGATGCCAAGGTGAAGACCAAGTCTGGCCTGTGCCCTGCTGTCCCTCCAGCCCTGCCAGAGCTTCTCTGGGATGCTGGGCAGAGGCTCCCCTCGTGAAGGAAGCCATTGCACTGTGAATACTGAACCTGCCTGCTGTACAGCCTGCCCGTCCATCCCCATGAGCGAGCATCTGTCCATCCTCCCACTCCTCCAACCTCTCCCCCAGCTTCCTGCACTGAGTGCCTGAGCCGGCCTCGCCTGTCGACTGCGGGAGCCCCTGAACCCTGACCTTCTGCTGACCCAGCCTATGACTCCCCAGCGTGGATCAGAGTGGGAGAACTGCCTGGGCCTCCAGCCAGAGCTGGTCTTTAGGCTGTGTTATTGGCCCAGGTTTCTGCATTTTGCACTTTGACATTCCCAAGAGGGAAGTGACTAATGGGAGGGACAAAGGGAGGGTAAGCAGAGACGGACACAGGGAGAAGCGGCAGGGTGAGCTGACTGAAAATGGGCCTTTGGAGTTATGGGTATGCCTCCGAGGTTGGGGGAGGCGTCTTTATCCCCCAGCCCTGTCTCAGTCCCTGTTGGGGCAGGGGTCTGCTACAGGGCTGCTGCAAAGCTGCTGCCAGCAGGCACCTGGGGCTAGTCCCTGTTAGGAGTCCTGTAGGCAGTGATACCTCCAGCGCTCGTCCCCACCCACCCAATATCGCCATATCTCTGACCAGGCAAGCCAGGGTGGGAGAGGGGTCAGCAGGATCCAGGCATCTGTTTTCAAGTCTGAGTGCCCTGAGGGCCTTAGCTTCCTGGGCTAGCCCATGGCTGAAGCTCTAGTGCTGAGCAGCAGGTGACAGGGCTGTCGATTGCCCTTGGTCCCTTTGTGCTGCTGTGTCCCTCCTCTCCTACTACCCTGGGCCCTCCATTGAGAGAGCCCGCCCTACCTGGTTACTGGGCTGCGGCCCTTGACTTTCCCTTCCTGCCCTAGAAAGGGAGGGCCCGCTGGCCCCGCCTCCCCTGCCCGCTGCTGACAGCTGAGGGTCGGACAGCAGAGGCCTTTCCCCATGGGGCTCCTTCTTCTAGTCACAGACTCTATATTTGATACTAGAAAATATGTATTTAAAAGTGGAAGGAAAAAACACGCAGAAAAAAGGCATTCCTCCTCTACCCCACCCCTCAAACATATAGTATTTTAAAAGTCAAGAAAGCAAAACGCGTCTGCAATGGTTTGGATTTACTTTCTTGACACAGGAACATTAGGGGCCCAGAGCCACCTCTGGGTGTCTCCCCCGGGCACCTGCACAGGAACCCCCTTCTTTTTCTCTGAGAAAGCTGAGAGGGAACATTGGCTCACACACTGTGAGATTTTGTTTTTATACTTGGAAGTGATGAATTATTTTATATAAAGTCATTTAAATATCTATTTAAAAAATAGGAAGCTGCTTATATATTTAATAATAAAAGAAGTGCATAAGCTGCCACGTGTGAGTCATGGGAAAAGTTGCTTTTGGGGTGTGGGTGGCAAAAAGGGGGGTGGGTGAGCACCCGGTGCTAGATGAGCCCCAGATCAGAAAGCTTTTTTCAAGATACATGGGAAAGGAGGGTTCTCTGCAAGTTCCAGCCTTGTTACCAAAGTCTCCTGCATTAGTGCTGTCCCAAACACCCTCATTTGCATATTTGTTTAATAGGAAAACGGACAGAAACCAGCCAAACCTCAGGCCTGGACACCAGCCCCTGCTCCAGCCCAGCCTAGCCCAGCCTGGGAAAATGGCTGGTTGGGCTCTGTCCAAGGGCCCAAGGGGCCTCCAAGGACCAGGTTTCTTGACCACTGACCCCTGCCGTCCAGGGGAGAAGGAACTGACCAGGTCCTGGCAGGGCTCTGAGGTGAATAGGCACTGTCTCTGGGCTGGGAATTGGGTGATGCTGGCAGGAGGGGAGAGTCAGCAGGCTATGTGAGGGGACTTAAGGCCTGATCTTCCTACCTGGAGTGGAGAGGAGACCGAGGACCCAGGGGCAGAGGGGTGTTGGGGAGGGCCAGAGTGATCGAAGCCCAAACACACCCTAGGCAAAGCTGTAACAACAGGGGCCTCCCCACCCCTGAGAGTGTGGTAGACAAAGATTTGGGTCACTGGTTCTCAACCCTGGCTCACCTAAGAATCACTTGACTTGTTTCAAAAAACCCTGATACCCAAGCCCCACCCTAGATTAACAAAATCAGAATCTCAGGGGTGAGGCTCAGACACCAGGCATCAGAAATGTTTAAAGGCATCTCAAGTGGTTCAAATGTAACCAGGGTGAGAAGCATGGAGAACTGCATTGTCTGATATGGTGGCTATTTAAGTTCATTAAAATGAAATAAAAGTAGGGGCCAGCTGAGTGGCTCAGTTGGTTAAGAGCCTGAGCTCTGAGCAACAGGTCACCGGTTTGATTCCCACATGGGCCAGTGAGCTGCACCTAACCTGAGCTGCTGCTGAGCTGCCAGCAGGTGGCAGGATGGCTAAGCTGGTGAGAGCACATGCTTCTAACAAGGTTGCTGGTTCGACTCCCCCATGGGATGGTGGGCTACACCCACCCACAACTAAAATTGAACATGGCACCTTGAGCTGAGCAGCCATGAGCTGCCAATGGGCGGCCAGATGGCGAATGGACTTGGAGCTGAGCTAGCTGCGCCCTCCACAACTAAGATGGAAGGACAACAACTTGGCTGTTCCCCTTCCCCAACTCCCCAATAAAAATCTTAAAAAAAAAATCATTAAGGTTTACAAAAAAGTGAAATAAAAGTAAACATTTAGTTTCTCAGTTGCACTAGCCACATTTCAAAGGTTTAGTAGCCACATGTGGCTACCATGTTAGGTGGCACAGAAATAGAACATTTGCATCATATGGAAATCCTATTGGACAGTGCTGCCCAAAAGGCTGGGTTCCCTGAACTTAGGGCACCAAGGTTCTATGGCAAGGACTAGCACCAAGCAAACTTAGCCAGGTGTCGGGCCGGCCGAGTGGCGCGATGGTTAAGAACTGGCTTGGGATGCCAGAGGGCCCCGGTTCGGATCCCACATATGATGGCCAGTGACACTGCCCTCCACAGCTAAGATGCTGAACAATAGCTCAACCTGGAGCTGGGCTGCTGTGAGTCGCCGGCGATGGTGTAGGCTGCAGCCCCTGTGGCAGTGGGTTGCCATGGGCTACCGTATGTAGCCAGCAGTCAGCGTGAGCGGCCAGCAGCCGCAGTGAGTGGCCGTCCAGAAGCCGGTGACTGATCTGCCTTGTCCGGGAAGAGCGCAATGATGGTGCCAACTTGGGCCAGTGAAGCAACGTCCTCCACAACTAGACTGAAGAACAAAAGGACAGCAACTCATCTGTTCCCCTTCCTCAATTCCCCAATAAAAACAAAACAAACAAACAAAAAAACTCAGCCGGTGTCTCAGTCATCCCTCTCTGGGCCCTTAACCCCCACTCCAACCCTGTTCCCCTCTGGGTCCTTAACACCCATTACCACTTGGCCCTTCATTTCCCTTAAGCAAGCTCTTCCCTTTTTATCAAAAGGCCTTCTCTTTTAAGCTAGCTCTTCCCTCAGAAAAGATTTTTGAAGACACTTTCATATTTTTTCCTTCAAGCCTCAACTTAGAAGTCACCTCCTCTAAGAAGCCTTCCCAGCCTGACCCAGGCCCCCGAGGCCCACCCAGGCTTAGCCCCTTCCCCGTTGTGATCCCACAGAGCCTGTTTATTTGTCTTTCTGTTTCACCTGGCTGTGAACTGTGGCCGGAACTGTGCTGCTTTCCTCCTTGCAGCCCAGTGCCTAAGAGTGTCTGGAGTGTAGTAAGTACTCAATAAATGTGTGTCAAAAGATTAATACAGTACTGAATACATGAATACAGTAATGCAAATTCTGACCAGGTTTTTTTGGGGTTTTTTTTTTTTAAAGATTTTTATTGGGTAATTGGGGGGATGGGAACAGTACTGGGGAATTAGGGGAAGGGGAACAGACAAGTTGCTGTTGTTTTGCTCTTCAGTCTAGTTGTGGAGGACACTGCTTCACTGGCCCAAGTTGGCACCATCATTGCGCTCTTCCCAGGCGAGGCAGATCAGTCGCCGGCTTCTGGACGGCCGCTCACTGCGGCTGCTGGCCGCTCACGCTGGCTGCTGGCCGCTCACGCTGGCTGCTGGCTACACATGGTAGCCCATGGCAACCCACTGCCACAGGGACTGCAGCCTACGCCGTCGCCAGCGACTCACTGCAGCCCAGCTCCAGGTTGAGCTGTTGTTCAGCATCTTAGCTGTAGAGGGCAGTGTCACTGGCCCTCATATGTGGGATCCGAACCGGGGCCCTCTGGCATCCCAAGCGAGTTCTTAACCATCGCGCCACTCGGCCGGCCCCTGACCAGGTTTAATTGGTGGCCTTTTCTAGGGCCTTACTGGATAATGGAATGTATATTGAATAACTACAATTCATTAGCCAAGCAGGGAGGATATTTTCAGCAGAAGGGCCCAGCTTGTGATGGAGATAGGGCTAGGCTAGAACCCTGACTGATCACTGGGTTGTGCATGGAATGTATATTTCAAGGCCTTTAAGCAAGGATTGGCTAAAAACAAACAAACAAACAAACTAAACTAAACTAAACCCTGTCCTGACCTGCCTTTCCAGAAGCCCCAGGAGGTGTCCAGAATGAAAGGCTAGAGAATCTCAGCAAGTTTCTCCTGGGCTTCACGTGCTACAGCGGCTGCTTGAGAAGTGTCAGGTATATGGTACAATAGTGACTTTGGATTCAGAGCAAGAGCACTTAGGTAGTTGGCTTGGAGAACTTACTGCTTAGCCCTGTGAACTTGGGCAAGTAACCTCTCAGGTTTCTCATCTATAGAACTGATTTAAGAACACAAACCAGGTACACCTGGTCTGAGGTTTAAATGTAGGGAAGTGCCTGTGGATTCCAAAGGATTGCCTCCAAATCAAGTGTGTTCTGTGTTGCCCCTGCCAACGGGTCCCACGGTGTCCAGGCCAAACACAGCCACTTCGGGGCAGGCACTGGGGAACCAGGATGCTGCCAGGGCTTGGCTGTTCTCAGTGGAAGGTGGCGGAGCAGGGCACTTCCTGCCAGGATGAGGATTCATATACCTTGTAGCTCAAGGGTTTCTGGCTGGAGGGCAGGGGGCAAGTAGGCTGGAGAGGGAAGTGGCCCTGGGATGCAGTGGGTGCCTGTTAGTAGGCAAGGTCAGGAACTCTGGCTTTGAATATGCAGGCAGAAGGGCCCAGCCAAACCCCAAACCATCATCTGACCAGAGACAGGAAAATGAATCAGAGGCAACCAGGAAGAAGCCTGAGGTTAACCTTGTGCAGACTGCAGGCCATGGTAAGAAAGGGGCTGATGGGGGCCTGGGGCCCGGGTGGATGTCTGACAACCTCTTGAACAAGGTGCTAAAGTCATTAGAGTGTGGGCAGTGACCAGGCAGCTCTGAGGCCCAGGTCAGCCGCTGGGCAGCCCTGGGGAAAGAGCCCACATTTCTCCCAGGGCAGCAGAAGTCCCCCTCTGCCAGTGTAGCAATTTTGCCCCCTGGTTTTCTGCTCCGGTTTCTGGTAAGGGGGCATGATGGGGCCCTGCTGCCCTGGGACTGCCGAGGGAGCACAGTGGACCACGCCAGCCTGGAAAGCCCCATGGTAAAGTGACTCAACCACAGAGAGGCCTGCTCCCGAGGCCCTGCAGGGGCTGTGGCTGCTGTGGCTCCACCTCTGGTCTAGGACCACAGAAAAGCCCACGCTGACAGGCTGCTCCCAGCAGGCACCTGGGGCTGAGTGGGCTGTCCTTGTTAGGAGCCCAGGAAAGAGCTTGTATACCCAATATGAAATTGGTGTTAATATAAACTGCTCGTTACAACTTAAGATGCTAACGATAATCCCCAGGGCAACCATTGAACAATAAAAATATATATAATGAAAGAAACAACAAGGGAATTAAAATGGCATACCTGAGTATTTTTCTATGAAAGTCTCACTCTCCTACTCATCCCTTAAGATAAAATATGCAATGCTCCTTCATTTTCCAAGCACTTTCCCCAATAAGATGATGCTTCTTCCTCACAACAACCCTATGAGGCAGGCTTTATGATATCAGTTTTATAAGATCTCTGATGCTCAGAGAGGCTAGGTAAGCAGCCCCGGGACACACAGCCAGTAAGTGTGAAAAGTGGACTGAAATGAGATCTGTTTCATTCAAGTGCACAGCTCTTTACTCCATAGCTCAGCTCAGCATTTGGCTACCAGAGATGCTGGCTTTCTTGTCCTTTGTTCCTTTTTCTAACTTTGAAAATATCAAACATGTACCAAAGTAAAGAGATACTAAAATGAACCTCCTTGTACCCATCACTCAGCTTCAACAATTATGACCAATCTTGACCCAGCTATATCCCCACACACTATCCCCTGCCCCTCTCCCCTTATTTTGAAGCAAATTCCAAATATATCCTTTCAAATGTGAAATTTTCAGTATGTCTTTAAAAAGTAAAGATTATTTTAAAAACATAACCACAAATACTATTATCACTTCTGAAAAATTAATAGTTCCTGAATATTATCAGGTATCTAAGTTAGTGTCAATTTCTGTCTCTTAAATATTTTTTTAGTTTGTTTGAATATGGACTCAAATATCATTCATACATTGCAATTGGTAGCTATGCCTTTTAAGCTTCTTTTCAGCCATAGATTCCCCCTCCCCTTGTCTTTTCCCCGCAGCAGTTTATCTTCTGGAAAAACTGATTCATTTGTCCTGTAGAGTTTTCTGCAATTTGGAATGTCCTGATTGCAGTGCTATAGTGTCACTAATGTGTCCTCTGTTCTTATAAATTGGAAGTTGGACCTGGAGACTTGATCAGGTTCAGGTTCAATTTTTTTTTTTTTTAAGATTTTATTGGGGAATTGGGGAAGGGAACAGTGTTAGGGAATTGAGGAAGGGGAACATTGTGTTTTTCCAGGACCCATCAGCTCCAAGTCAAGTTGTCCTTCAATCTTAGTTGTGGTGGGTACAAACTCAGCTCCAAGTCCAGTTGCCGCTTTCAATCTAGTTGCGGGACGGGGAGGGGCGGCGGGGGAATGCAGCCCACCATCCCATGTGGAAGTCAAACCAGCAACGTTGTTGTTAAGAGCATGTGCTCTCACCAGATGAGCGGCTGCTCAGCTCAAGGTGCCGTGTTCAGTCTTAGTTATGACGGGGCACAGCCCACCATCCCATGTGGGAGTCGAACCAGCAACTCTGTTGCTCAGAGCTCACACTCTTAACCAACTGTGCCACCCGGCCGGCCCATGTTCAATTTTTTGGCAAGCATACTTCATAGGTGCTGTTGTATACTTTGATCAGGAATATATAGGACTGATTGTCTTGTTGGTCCTCAGGACATTTTTATCTTTAAAACTTGGAAACAGTTTAAACGTCTGATAATAGGAGAAAAGTTACATAATGGAAGTTCATTGTTACAGAGGAATTTTATGCAGTCCTCAGTAATCATAGATTTCAAAGAATACTGAGTAATATTGGGAATGGTTATCATATGATATTTTTAAAAAGAGAAAGATTAAAAAATACATATAGTATGCCGTATATCAATGCAGAAGAAAAAGAGTAGATGGAACCACTAATTGCAAGGAAAAACAATGAATTATAGGGCCAGCCGAGAGGCACATTGGTTAGGAGCTGGCTTGGGACGCCAGAGGGCCCCAGTTCAGATCCCACATATGAGGGCCAGTGACACTGCCCTCTATAGCTAAGATGCTGAACAACAGCTCAACCTGGAGCTGGGCTGCCAGGAGTCGCCTACATTGGCGTAGGCTGCAGCCACTGCTGCAGTGGGTTGCCATGGGCTACCGTGTGTAGCCAGCAGCCAGTGCGAGAGGCCAGCAGCCGCAGTGAGTGGCCGTCCAGAGGCCAGCGACAGATCTGCCTCGCCTGGGAAGAGCAAAATGATAATACCAGCATGGGCCAGTGAAGCGATGTCCTCCATAGCTAGACTGAAGAACAAAAGGACAGCAACTTGTCTGTTCTCCTTCTCTCAATTCCTCAGCGCTGTTCCCATCCCCCAATTCCCCAATTAAAAAAATATATATATATATATATATATATATATATATATATGTTAATAGAGGCTTTTATTAAGGGTTAGGGTTATGGAGGATTTATTTTCTTTCTTTATTCTTTCTGTATTTTTCAATTTTTCATAAAATGTCCGTTTACTGTTATAACCAGAAAAAAATAATTTAAAATATTTTGTAAAACTTCTGTATGTGGAGTTGTGATTTTCCTGCAGCCATCCACAGGACGACAAAATGTTACTTTCTGAGGCAAGATCTAAATATACAAGGCAGTTTGATCAATTGAACAAATTACTGGTCAGTTGCTGGTTGATCACTGTTGTTTGATGTCTCTGAATGGTGGTTTTGGTCACAGGGACCAGTCTGCTAGTTCTGTGGGCCTAACAGGAGTGGGAAACAGTTAATCTTTGGCTTAGCTGGCCTGGCTGGTGGGGTTGGGTCTTGAGAAAGCTCAGTCCCATGGCCCTGTGTCCTCCAAATCATTCACCACAAGACCTCACACACACAGCCACAGAGACACAATCCCCCCAGCAGCAACAGGCACTTTGAGCAGGGTTAGACCAGGGCAACAGCCCACTGTCGGACGCATGCTGGAGGGTCCTTCTGCCCGGACAGCTGGACCAGGCTGCATGTTTGAACCAGACAGAGGAAGATGTGAGAATCCCATTTATGATTTCAACCTTCTCCTTCCTGGTCTAGGTTAACTCAGATCAACACCCTGAACAAAGCAGGCATCAGACATTGCTCTACAAGACAAGGAGATTAGATTTAGGATCTCAGAGCCCCTTTTCCTGCTCTGACACACTAATCTTTTCTGGGACCAGTTTCAAAGTCCCTGGGCCATTTGTACTATACTAAGGAGAGAGAGAGAGATCTTTTGTTTCCTCATTCATAAAGAATCATTTAAACTATGTCCTCACCATCAGATTGTGACACAGATATCACACACACACAGAGACTCTGGCTACTCCACTACCCAAACTCCACTCACACAGCTCAACCCCTTGGGGGTAAACAAATCACTGTAAGGACCTGCCAATCAGCCAGTCTCTTCCATGCTATTCTTGATTCCCTTTATTTATTTATTTATTTATTTATTTATTAAAGATTTTTTTATGGGGGAATTGGGGGATGGGAACAGCGCTGGGGAATTGGGAAAGGGGAACAGACAAGTTGCTGTCCTTTTTGTTCTTCAGTCTAGTTGTGGAGGACGTTGCTTCACTGGCCCAAGTTGGCACCATCATTGTGCTCTTCCCGGGCGAGGCAGATCAGTCGCCGGCTTCTGGTCGGCCGCTCACTGCAGCAGCTGGCCGCTCACGCTGGCTGCTGGCTACACAAGGTAGCCCATGGCAACCTACTGCAGCAGGGGCTGCAGCCTACGCCGTCGCTGGCGACTCACGGCAGCCCAGCTCTAGGCTGAGCTGTTGTTCAGCATCTTAGCTGTAGAGGGCAGTGTCACTGGCCCTCATATGTGGGATCCGAACCGGGGCCCTCTGGCGTCCCAAGCCAGTTCTTAACCAACGCGCCACTCGGTCGGCCCTCTTGCTTCCCTTTAAATGGGTGATATATTCTAAAACTTTTATTTTTTCTATTTATGAAGCATAAACAAGAAAATAAAAATCACTTAAGTCTTAGCCACACCATTCAGCAATAACCACTGACACTATTGTATTTCCTTCCAGTATTTAATAGTATATTTGTATTTTTATAAAGTTAATATCATAGTGTATATACAGTTTTATACTTCATATAATCATGAATCTTTACCCATCATTACAATTTTTTATAGATATCCTTTTATTCTTTTATCCTCTATGTTTTTGAGCTGATGAAATAATCCACAATTATTTATTGAGCTTCCACTATGTACAAGATAAGTACGGGGAAGCATTCAGAGGCATTTGACAATAACATTTCTATCCAAGAGAAGAAAAACAGAGATGTACAAAGCTTTCAGACAAGGCCAGGGAGGAAGGAAAGGGACAGAATGGGTGGTTGTGGAGACTATATTTTCTGAGCTGAAAATTGGTCCACAAGACCTGACCAAGGTGACCTTGGGCAAGTCATTTAATTTCTCTGTGCCTCAGTTTCCTCATCTGTAAGTTGGGGTTGATAATAATACCTGCCTCTAAACTGTCCTAGAAAATAGCACTATGCAAGTGTTTATTTGGAGGATACAAAAGTATTTCAGAAGCTATTGCTTGGTTGTCAAAATATTTGCATTTCTAGCAAATTCTAATGTAGGGATTGTGGTGCAAAATATTTGAAATCTGAACTGTCCTGGGAGATACAGAACGAAGTCTACCCTTGGAGGAAGGGGTGTGGGGAAGGGAGAGAGAGAGAGAGAGAGAGAGAGAGAGAGAGAGAGAGAGAGAGAGAGAGAGAGAGAGACATAAAAAGTGACATAGATTAAAAAATAATAATAATACAGAGACAGAGAGAGTTGTCCTAGCCAATGATCAGGGAAGAATTCACAATGGAGGAGAGATTTGAAATGGGCTTTAGAACTTTCCCTAAAAATCACAACCTTTCGATTTAAAAGTTCAAATAGTGAGGTGGGAGAAGCACACCTGACACACACCCCTCTCCAGACTTGAACCCCATCCCCAGAGCTTGCCCTCCGCGTGGCTAGCAGCTAGCCAGAGAAGGCACTCGGTTCACCTCTGTGGAGCTGAAAGGAACAAAACAGAGAGAAGACAAATATAACTTGTAGACCAGTGATTTCCCTTTTAATTTTAACCAGGAACCAAACCCTGAACTGGGACTTTTGTTCCAGTGCAAACATTCTCCACCAATTTTTCAGCATAATGTAACCTGATATGGGAATATCAGCAGAGGTCCAAATACAACATACTTTAAACAGCATTTGACTATTTGGCTCCAATGATGCATCATCTCTCTCAGAAACTATTCTCTTCATTTTTCGCATGATTTGACAAGGAGAGACTTTCTCATTTATTTTTTTTAAAAAAAAAATTTTTTTTTTTTTTTTACTTGAGCAGCTTTTCAAAAAAACAAAAGGCTACTAAAGACCAGCCTATAACTCTGTGCTTGTTGTTGAGACAGCACTGATGGTGAGATGAATCCTGACTGGAGTCACACAGCCTGAGGTCAGCTCTGGGCACCTTACTGAGGAGCTGGGAGCGTCTCGAAGGTGAAGGTAGTCGGAGCCAGGAAGCGCAGGGAAATCTGCAGGTTAAGAAGGGTTATGAAAAGACTGAGACTCAGCCCTATACTATGATTAACAGGTTCCAAATCAATTTTGCATTTTTTTTAATCACTCGATCTAGTGAAGTAGTTCTTTTTATGATTTATACAGAAGGAACTGAACCCAAAGAGGGTAAGTCACCGGTCCAATGCGATGACAAACCAGAGCTTTTATGCCAAGTTCTTCCCTGCTGGACGACAGCTACTTGAGGATGAGAATTCTGTTTTATTTGTCTTCAGATCACCATCAAACTCAACACAGCACCTAGCTCAGAGCAGATATTCCATAAACGTTTGCTGAGTGAATGAATGTGTAGGACTTTGGACGATGCCTTCACTCTCCACATCTCAGAATTCTAGGTAAGATGGCGTTAACAGTCCTTCCCAATTTGGAAGAGTCAATGGCAACACCTCTGTGGATTCCCTTCTGACAACTGGATCACTGTGCGTCATCAGGAAAATAATCAGTGAGTCTATCCCATTCTATGTCCCGTATTTCACTTCACAGGCTTATTGCACTTCATTTCCTATTGCAGCCGTGCCAAGTTACCACAAACATGTGACTTAAAACAAAACAAATTCATTCTCTTACAGTCCTGGAGGTCAAAGTCAGAAATCAGTTTCACTGGGCTAACGTCAAGATGTCATCAGGGCTGGTTCCTTTGGGATGATCTGAAGGGAGAACCCCTTTATTTGCCTTTTTCAGTTTCTGGAGGCAACCAGCATGCCTTGGCCTGTGGCTCCTCTTCCACACTCAAGCTCTGTTTCTATCCTCACATCACCTTTCCTGGTGTGGTCAAATCTCCCTCTGCCTTTCTCTTCTAAGGACACCTGTGATTCCAGGTCCACCTGGATAAGGTAACATTTACAGGGATTAGGATTTGGGTATCTTTAGGAGGGATTATTCTGCCTACCGCAATTATCATGACATTTATAATTTACCTTTTTTTTTTTTTTTAACTGGGGAATTGGGGAAGGGAACAGTGTTGGAGAATTGGAGAAGAGGAACATTGTGTTTTTCCAGGGCCTATCAGCTCCAAGTCAAGGTGTTGTCCTTAAATCTTGGTTGTGGAGGGCGCAAGCTCAGCTCCAAGTCCAGTCGCAGCTTGGGAGTCAAACCGGCAACCTTGTTGTTAAGAGCATGCGCTCTCACCAGCTGAGCCATCCGGCCGCCTGTTGGCAGCTCAGGTCAGGTGCAGCTAACTGGCCCATGTGGGAATTGAACCGGCAACCCTGTTGCTCAGAGCTCATGCTCAAACCAACTGAGCCACCCGGCTGGCCCCTATAATTTACCTTTTAATTGTAGATTTGCCTGGCTTTCTAGCACACTGTGAGCGACTTGAGAGCAAGTACTGTACCTTATTTACTTCTATATTTCAGCTTCTGATGTGGTGCCTCATACACAGTAGGTGCTTCATAAATAATTATATGAATAAATAATCCCATGTCTATGGACTGCTCCTGCTTTAAGGACCATCACAGTACAACATTCCAAAGCAATCTAAATCTAACTTCAAAAAAGCCTTAAAAGATGAGTCAGTCTTCAGAAAAATTCCCCTGGGGATGTAGAGAAGGAAGTCACACAGCATATTACTTAGCGAAGCTTCCTAGAAGTACCCTGGAGACATGTCTAGCTGTCCTCCAGGCCCGTTCACTTAGCTTCTCCACTCGCCTGCCCATCCACTGCCCCAGGCAGCCAAATTTATAATCGTTCCCAGGGACAATGCACGAGCATCAGGATTTAATTTTGACACTACCCACTCTCAACCAATCGGCTATCACTGGGAAGGGGGGTGGGGGAAGCAGTATCCACTTCCTAAATTCTTGGGCGTGTTCCTGGATCTGTCTGCCACAGCAGAGTCTGTGAGGCATCTATGTCTAGTCCCCAGTGGTCCCATTTGGAGTATATTTGGGACCAGCCCTCTGTCATAAAAAACAATTGAAAGGGGACTGCCTCCAGCCAGGGCCCTAAGGCTGGCTCTGAGGAGGCCTCTGGTGAGGGAAGAGGCTTGTCTGGCGGCCCACCTGGCCTGAAGGCTCGGGGATAGCCTACCTCCTCAGCCAGCCCAGAATCTCCGGTGCGAACGCCCTGAAGGCCTTCCTTTCTCCTCCTCCCAAATTAACATCATCAACCAAAAAATATGAGTCTAGGTGAAATCTCACTTGGTTCAGTGACCCTCGGCTATAAATTCCTGATGTTCTGCCGGGATCCACCCCTTTCTGAGTCTCCAAGCTGTGCTCATAGGAGCTTTGCTGTATGCGTGCAAGTCACCCTGAGTACATAATAATGACAAGACTTCCAATGTAGCTTTATCGGCTTTGTCACATCTAATGCTCACACCAATCCCGTGAGGTAGGTACTCTGTTAACCTACTTTTTTCCCAGAGGGGAAACCAAGCCACAGCAAGCTTAAGTGACTTGCCCAAGGCTCTCAGTTAATAAGTGGTGGAGTCAGAATTCACCTCCAGGCAGCCTGGCAGTTAGGCAAAACACCTCATCTTCCTAATAACCTGGATTGTGAGTTGGACTGCCTTGTGTTCTACCCAGGGTTTTCAGGCATCCTGCCTCATAAGCAGAACGCTCTGGGTCCACACAGAATTCCCTAACGTTGGAACCTGACTCTGGTATTTTTCCACGCAAGCCCTGCCACTCCTGTAGCCTCTGAGGGCAGGGCTCCCTGCGAAGTTCTCTGGTTTTCAGGAGCTCGGGGCCTCTGAAATGATGGTTTATTGCTTCCTCCTTAGCGGGAGCCCAGTGTCTGATGAGGCTGGCCTCAGCCTCTGAACTTTCAGTCCTGCCTGTCCAACAGTGCCACTCCTTTCCCCTGACTGCAGGACAAATAAGTTCGTGAAGCCAAGTTAACAGAACCCAAGAGCTAAGTTAAATCCTAATTTCCTGCCTCAAGCCTCGCCAGGAAGTTTCTTAGTTTTTCATTCTGAAGAGTTGGAATAACCCTGTGTGAAGTGGTTCTTCTTTCAGTACAATCAGCATTGGATGGTGCATTGTCCCAAAGGTTAGGTTTCTGATCCCAAAGGTGACCTTGGCTGGATTATAGAAAGAGCACACTTAAAGTACAGTGTCTTGGATGGTAGTTCTGCTGTGTTGGCATTCACATTCCCTCGTGTTAAAAAAGTCCCTACATTGTCCATTTCAATCGTCCAATGTGCTATTATAAGCAAGTTTGCTTAGAAATTCCTCTATTATTTGTACTTGGGTCATTTCCTATTTTTCTCTTTTCTACACATCTACACAGCATAAAGTAGATTCCTTTTTGTTTGCTTAATTTTTTATTTATTTACTTCCTTGTAGATAAGTTTCCTAAAATAAAATAAATAGTCCAGAAGATAAGAACATTTTTATAGCTTTTGATACATATCATCTGATTGCTTAAGGAATTACACAAACTCATATGGTCACCAGCAACATATAAGCAATTTCCCCACAGTTTTGTTAACATTTTTATTTGATTTTACTAGTTTAACAGTTCTAGAATGATATCTTAAAGTTGTTTGGATATGCTTTTCTTGCTTCCAAGGCTGTATATTTTTCTATGTGATGTTTGTTCTTCCTTTTTATTTAGGAATAAACTATTCATCTCCTTTGGCAACTTACATAGTGGAATCCAGACACAAACTATATATTTGTATCAGTTTTTTCCTATTTTAAAACAAACTTCTAATAGTTATATTTTCACATATCTTTTATTTCTATAGCCTTGTTTTATATGTATTACCATACATTTTAGAACGATCTTTACATATCTTGTCCTTAACAATATTTTTTTATTTCTTCAATAGTCAGACATTTACCAACCTTTCAAACACGAGATAGCCATGTTATTTTTGCCCATTCTTAAAAACACTAGTGTGTTTTAGCCCATCTACAATTTATTCAATATGATGTAATGTATTACTTACTCTAAAGTAATTAACTTTCTTTCTATTATATTATCCATCCCATTGCCCAAACAATTAGTGAGCAATGAAATCTTTCTGCATTATATTGTTTCTCCTTTGTTGTAAATTAAGTTTCTAAAGTAGGACATCTGTGCTATGGGAATTTCTATTTTGTTTCATTCACTCAGCAAATATTTATTGAGCACCTACTATGTGACAGGCACTGTTCTAGGTGCTAAGGATACAGCTATGAACAAAACAAACATCCTGGTGGAGGAGTTGGGAGAGGGAGATGATTTTTTTAAATAGGTAATAGATGGATACATAATAAGCAAGGTACGAAAGAATGATAGGGAGCCTGGTGTGGGGATGAAAAGTTGAAATTTTCAATGGGGAACTTAAGGAGATGACATTTGAACAAAGACCTGAAGGAAGGAAGGCAACAAGCATGCAGATATCTGGTGGAAAGAAGGTTCCAGTGGAGAGAACAGCAATTATAAAGGAACATCAGATTCCTTGAGGACAAAGGTGCCCTCTGTGCTCTGGTTGTGGTGCTGAGAAAGTCCATAGGATCCCAGCGGAACCCACAGATCTGTTAGGAGGCCCCTGCTGTCCAGTAGTACAGGCAAGAGGCCATGGTGGCTTCTGGCAGAGCCGTGAGAAGTGGTCGATTCTGGATCTATTTTTGACCTTAGGATGACTGCCCATATTTTGGCTAGACCACTAGAAGGGTGGTTTGGCATTTACTGAGATGGATCAGACTGTAGCAGGAGCAGTTTGCAATTTGGAATTGGTCCTATTTTAAGCTTAAGATGCTATACCAAATGGAGATGTTCCCCTGATTTTTTTCTGTTTGCAGACCTATAGTTTTGGTAAATGTGTTTTTTTGCAAGGCATTTTAAATCCTGTGAGAGAGTTCTTATTTTTTCATATTATTCCATAAAATTGATATCAATTATTCAGCCTCTATAATTATTTTATAAGGCCTTAAACTAGTATTGCATTACTATCTATCAACTTTGAAAATTTTGTCACATTTATTAAATTTTGTTTTTTCAATAATGACCTGGTATATCTCTTCATTTGTTCACATTCTCCTTTACTTTTCCTGTTATGGTTTAATAATATTCTTGGACTAAATCTCATGGCTCAAAGGAAATCCTTAAGTAAATTTATTTTTGGTTTGTGGTTATAAATGGAATCTTTCTCTATTTTTATTTTGTTTTATTAATATGCAGCTGTAGTTGACCGATGGATAGAAATGCAATTGTTCTGTGTGGGTTGCTTTTGGCTACATCTTTGCTGAATTCATTTATTATTTCTAGTAATTTAGGGGCTGCTTTTCTTGGAACTTTCAGGTATATAATCATGTCAACTACAAAAAAGGAGTAATTTTTGTATCCCTATATTTTTATTTCCTTCCCAAATAGCTACTACTAGTATTTCCGATGCCATGTTGGAAAGAATTGTGCTGTGTGAACCATCCTGCTTTCAAGGTAAGGAGCTTGTACACCTCCAGTAAGCGTGATATTGGCTCTTCAGAATAAGTACATGGTTCTTCTCATCAAGGAATAAAAGTCTCCACATCTTATTTCAAAGCTTTAATATAAAGTAAATATAAAACTTTATTAACTGTCATTTCCACAACTATTAAAAACATGAGTATGTACTTTAAAATTGCTTTGCTCTTTCATTTGTGATTTAATGTTCTCCTTTTTCTCTTTTTAAAATGAAGATTAACTAGTTCATGAAGTGCCAAGGAATCCAAATGCAATTATATTTTTGTTTTCCTCTTTAATTTTTGCCAGTTTTTTGCATGTCTTTATTATTACATTATTTAAGACCTAAAACTTGAGACTTGTTAGGCATTCATTGTTCAATATATGTTTTTACCCTTAATATTTGTAACTATAAAATCGACTTTATTTGGCATCATGTTTTTTACAGTCATGAGAGAGTTTAGAATATTCTCATATTTTAGTCTTTTTTTAAAAAAGTATTTTGATTTTAATTATTTTTCTTATAGGTAATGACTAGTTATATTTATTTTATAACCTAGTCTTTAAATTTATTTTCTCCTCACAAGGAAGTTTATTTCCTTGACATGAAATGATAAACTTGTATGATCTTTCATTGTCCCTCGTATTTATCTTTATTGATTTTTTTTTTAACTTTCCTGTTTTCTTTAAGTTGTCTCTGTGGAGAAACAGAAGTACCAATCTTTGTGGTAATATTTTGACAGCCTGGAATTTTTTCTGAGATTCTAATTTTTTAGGTAGGGTTAAGCAGATATCTGAATGCAGGCTTTATTTATTTTTTATTTTTTTATTTTCTGACAGTGTCTCATTGATATGTGGTACCAAATCTGGGAAATAGGGACTATTATCTTTATTTTGCAGACTTTGAGGCTCAGGGAGTTTAAGAGACTTGTCAATGTTTTACATCTAGTAAGTGGTATAACCATAATTTAAACTTTATTAAATATAATGTTACCAGTTGGTTTCACTAGCCTTGCCTTGCATCGGTGTCCTAATGGATACTTTGTCCTAAGGGTTTTGCCACTTTGTAGACTTCTTTGTCCCTGGCTATGGTCTTTGTCTCTGTAGGGCTCCGCTGATGAGCAGTATCCAGCCTCTCCTTTGATCTTCAAGAAGAGAAGATGGAATCAGTCAATCTCACTTGCTTCTTGGCAAAAGGGAGGCTCAGGTCCAAGGTTGCGCCTCTCCAAAGCCATGAAATAACCTCCATGACAGTGTTTCTGTAGATGGTGCCTGAGGACCACCCACCTCAGGTGCATCTGAGAAATTAACTGCTCCCTAACAAAACACATTCCTGGGCTCCATCCAGACTTACTGAGTCAGACACTCTGAGCACAGGTCCTAGGAGTCTTAATCTTAACAGGCCCCCAGGTAACTCTTACACACACTCAAATTTGAGAACCACTGTCCAAGTTTGACATATCATGCCTTCTGGGTTGAACACACCATAGGATATCCTCCAATGAGTCATGTCCTTGTGTAATTCTCTCCGTTGAGTGTGGGGAGAACCTGTGACCTGCATCTAACCAATAGAAAATGGCAAAGGTGATTATGTTGTGTTATATAAGACTATCTTAGAGGACTGGGGAGAGAGATTCTCCTGCTGGCCTTGAAGAAGTAAGCCGCCATGTTGTGAGAGCCTATAAAAGGGCCACCTGCCAGAAAACATAAGTGACCTCTGGATGCTGAGAACAGGCCCCAGATGACAGCCAGCAAGGAAACAGGGATGTCAGTCCTATAATCACAGGACCTGAATTCTGCCAACAGCCATGTGAGCTGGAAGAGGACTGAGCTCAATAAAAGAACACAGACAGCCCTGCCTGTTTGAAACCTGGATTGTAGCCTTGTGAGACCGAGCAGAAGACCCAGCAAAGCCTCACCTGGACCCCTGACCCACAGAAACCGTGAGATAATAAATGCATGTTGTTTTAAGCTGCTAAGTTTGTGATAATTTGTTACATAGCAATAGAAAATGAATATACCTCCCTTCTCAAAATTTCAACACCCAACTTTCTTATGATCACATTATTTACAGACTTGGGAGTGGGGAAGGGCTGTAAGTAATTAACTATTTATTTATTTTTAATTTTAAATGTATCTTTAAAAATTGGTGATACACCAATCTACTTGTATACTCATTATAAAATTTAAAAGACCAACAACACCAAGTATTGGCAAGGATGTAGAGCAACTGGAATTCTCATACAGTGCTGGTGGGAATGGAAAACGTTCCAATCACTTTGGAAAACTGGCATTTCTTAGGAAGTTAACCTATACATACCATACAATCTAGCCTTTCCACTCCAATGTATTTACTCAAAAGAAATGAAAATATATTTCCATTGAAAGACTTGTACACAAAAGTTAACAAAGTGTTATACACATAGTTCAAATTGTGAACAACCCAACCCAAATGTTTATCAATCATTGGCTGGATGAACAAAATGTGGTACAACCATACAATAGCCTTTTATTCAGGAATAAGCTATTGATACCCATAACACGAATGAATCTCAAAATCATTATGCACTGTGCAGAAGCCAGACACAAAAGAGTGCATACTGTATGATTCCATTTACATAAAATGCTAAGTAACCTCTAATGACAGAAGGTAGTCCAGTGGTTGTGGGGGGGACAGGGCAGAGAGAGACATGGACACAAAGAGCCATGAGGAATTTGGGGGGGGGGTGATATAAATGTTCTGTATCTTGATTGTGGTGGTGGTTTCACAAGTGTATACAATTCTCAAAACTCATTGTATTGTGCATTTTAAGTGGATGTGGTTTAACTCTATATAAATCATTCCTCGGTTCCTCAATAAAGTTGACAAGGAGTAAATAGATCCACGAGGTACAAAATTTAAAAAGTACAAAAGGCACAAAGTAAGTCTGCCCCAACCCAGAGGCAAACACTGTTACCAGTTTCCTGTGTATCTTTCTAGAGATATCTTTACTTAATATAAATCAAAGATCTTTACATATCAGTACATTAAAATATTTCATACTTATTTTTAATAGCTGCACAATTGTCCCTTTAATGGCTATACCATAATTTACTGAACCAGTTTCTAATCGATGGACATTAGATTATTTCCAATTTTTTTCCCAAAGAAAACAACAATGAGCTTAAATTGCTGGGCTAAAGAGTATGTGCATATTTTTTATTTTTAAATATATTGCTAAATTACCCTCCATTGAGGTTATATCAATACATAGTTCCACCAGCAATGAGAGTGCCTGTTTTTTCCACACCCTTGATGACACATATGTTATCAGACTATTCAATCTGCTGGGTGAAAAAGTATATATCATAATTTTATTTTGTATTTCTCTTAGTATGAGTGAGATGGATAATCTTTTCACATTTTGTTGTTGATAGTTGCTTTTATGATTACCTTTTTGTGAACTATTTATTCATATCTGCCTACTTTTCTATAGGGTTGTTTCAGATTGTCTTTTAATAGTTCTTTATACATGGTCTTGGCTCAGATCCTTAGGAAACGGAGGCTGAGACAACGCTTCCATGCTCATGCTTTACTGGGGGAGTATAATCCCAGGACAACAAGGGTGAAGGGGGAAATGGAAGTGAGGGCAAAAAGAAGGGAAAGTATATATTTGATGGTACATTATGGAGCTGGCCACAGCTTCACGAGGAAACACAATCGCTCAACTATATCAGTGTCAGGAGTGGGCACGGTGAGGGGTAGGAGAGGACTTTCTCTGTCCGTTCCCTCCCATCTGCAGTCTCTTGTAGGTCAACATTTGTCTCAAAGGGCATTAACTGCCCTGCACTTCTGGGTGGCATCACCCAGCACAGCTGGTGGGAAGCCAGATCGCATGTCCCATGACACAGTGTTTCATCTGAGTCCAGAAAAAAGGAGAGTCGCACCTTTCCTATCTGGTGCCAATGCAGCTGTGGCCCTAGCCCAGGCTTCATCCTGGTGGATGGTAAGCCAGGCAGGGTTGTTGGGGACAAAGCAACGAGGGCAGTGGCCAGGGCATTCCATTGAGCAAGCAACTGAGGTCATGGAGGGCAGGTTGATCTGTGCAAGTCTGGAGAATATTTTATATATATATATATATATATATATATATATATATATATATATATATATATGTATAAGTCTGACAATGAAGTTCATTAACTTGTTGCAATGCTGTTGCTAACCTTTTTTTATATCAGAGGGATTATTCATTATGAATTTGTACCAACTGCACAAACAGTTAACCAAGTTTACTATTTGGAAGTGCTGAAAAGACTGCTTGAAAAAGTTAGACGACGTGAATTTTTTGCCAAGAATTCATGGCTCTTGCATCACGACAATGCACCAGCTCACACAGCACTGTCTGTGAGGGAGTTTTTAGCCAGTAAACAAATAACTGTATTGGAACACCCTCCCTACTCACCTGATCTGGCCCCCAGTGACTTCTTTCTTTACCCAAAGATAAAGGAAATATTGAAAGGAAGACATTTTGATGACATTTAGGACATCAAGGGTAATATGTTGACAGCTCTGATGGCCATTCCAGAAAAAGAGTTCTAAAATTGCTTTGAAGGGTGGACTAGGTGCTGGCTTTGGTGCATAGCTTCCCAAGGGGAATACTTTGAAGGTGACCATAGTGATATTCAGCAATGAGGTATGTAGCACTTTTTCTGGGATGAGTTCACAAACTTTGCCATACCTCGTATAAAGTTTGAAGGTACCCCTATAGGGCATGGCATGTAATAGGCCCTCTATAATAGCTGTGTTGTTACTATTTTTATTATTATTTACTATTATTGTTATTAGGAGGTATAGGGGAAATGCAGAGGAAGCTGTTAGAGGTTAGGTAGCTTTGGAGGAGACGGTTTGGGCATGGGATGGAGTGTTGCGGCGGGTTGTCCAGTAATCACTAAGGTAATAATAACCATCAGATACTGAACACCTACTCTGTCAGGAATTCCACATGCATCACTTCATTAAATACTTACAACAAACCTCAACATCAGTGGTACCAACGCAATTGTCAAAATGAGTACTTACTTCTCTGAGTTTCAAGGTCACAGATCCTAGTAAGTGGTTGAGCTGGGTTCAAGCCAAAGCCATCTGATTTCAAAGCTAGTGTTCCAGGTGTAACTCTTATCCTATTCTGAATAACGCAGGAACTGAGGATCTTCTGGGAATAAAACCTACTTTAGAGACTTGTCAAGAACCTGAATAGTGAGTTAAGCTAAGCTAAGGTCTTGAGTAAAGTTGCAAGTCTACCTATGCCCAATTTTCCATCAACCTGTGCTTACTACTCCTGTTGTCATTAAAGATGTCTTAGCATTTTAAACAACTGAGCCTGTGCTGGACCAAACGGACTGCACTGTGTGTGGAGAGTTGGTTCTTGGGGGGAAATCTCCACCTGCATCTGTTTTCAGCAGCAGCAGCAGCAGCAGCAAGTTACCAGTGTTTTTTGGAAAGCTGCCTTTTAGGGGACTGCCCTGGGCCTGGCTTATCACAAGAATTTCATTGGTTTGCATTTCCCTAGCACATATCAGATGTTTGCTTTAGCATACCATACATTTTCAAAGTATGCAAGACATGGAGACGCGCCTCAGGCATGGCTGCTGCAAAGCTTCATCTGGCTGCAGCCTCTGACCTCTTCTCTAATACACAGGCTCATCCTGGTCAAAGACTCCTCTTGGGCATCAGAGAACTTAGAGCCTGATTCTGAATTCTCCGTGCACTGTCATTGTTACACAAGCCTTCTCTCCACCAGCCAGGTGGTCTTAAATGTGCTCTGACCCCCACATCCCCAGGAAGTTGCAGAGCACATGGTAGGTGCTCAATAAGTGTGTTCTAAATTGAGAGGTTCAGGGCTGGCCAAGTGGTTCAGTTGGTTAAGAGCTCACTCAAGAGTGCAGGCTCTGAGCAACAGGGTTGCCGGTTTGATTCCCAGCCAGAGCTGAGCTGAGAGGTTCACTGAATAGTAATTTCACCTCTTGGCATCAGTATTATGTGGCATCGGTATTCAAGAGGGGTGGAGGGGCTTGTGTAACAGGGGTGACTTCTTTCAAACCTCTCTGTACATATGTCTCCCCCACGGACAGTCCTGCTGAAAATAAACATAACCTGCTCTGTGTGTCCCCACCACAGGAGGGGCATACAGCAGGGATAAGAACTGGCTTCTCTGGGGGAGCTTTTCCAAAGGACACCATCTATTTACTCAACAAATATTTACTGAACAAAATGGGAGGAGGACAGGCATTCCAGAGACAGAGCAGTTTAAACAAAGCTAAAGAGGAAGGAAAACCAGGGGGGGGTGTGGGGTCCAGTGAGTAGGGAAATTCAGGAGATAAAATCTGGAAGATAGGAGGAGCCAATTAAGACATCTTTGAATACTTGGCAAAGGAGTTTCGGCTTATTTTAACAGGCAAGAGGAAGTCAGAGGAAGATTTTAAGCAAGAGATGGACATAATCAAAACTGCTCATTAGGAAATAACTTGACAGCAGGGCCTGAAATGGACTGAAATGAAGAAGAATCATACAAAGCAGCCAGCAATCGTAGAGGACTTAGTATGCATCCGGCACCATGTCAAGTCCTCTATACACACTGTCTCGTTCAATAAACGCAATAGATAATGCATTGAAGACTCAGTGCCAGGCACGTGGTGCTTTCCAATTCTCAAAATCACCCTGTGAGTTGAATGTTACCATCACCTCAATTTTATAGATGGTGCCTGAAGAGTTCAAAGAGGTTAAATATTAAATAACCAAGGTCAAACAGCAGTAAGTGGCAGAGCCAGGATTTAAACTCAGATCGGGCTGAGTCCAAAGCTGACTGTCAAGGGAGTGAGATGTCAGGAAGCAATTTCAAAAGTCCTGACAACTGGTGATGAACTGGAAGAGGGACAGGAAGGAAGGAAAGATATGACACTGAAGCTGACAGACGGGTGGTGAGAGGGCATCGTCGAAGATGGCTTAAGTTTTGGAGCATTGGTGACCAACAGAAAGCTGACTCTGTAATGAAAATCAAGAACTAGGAGGCAAAGTAAGTAAAAGGGATTCAAAATATGTTGAATTTGATGTGTTGATGGTGTTATCAAGTGGAAATATCTTGCAAGTGTTTAGAAAAATCATCTCATTCCTTACACCTGTTCCCCATTTATAATTTCTCATTCTGTTTTTTAATTAAAATTTTTTATTGTTATTAGGAAGTGTAGGGGAAGTACAGAGGACGCTGTTAAATTTAGAGTTTAGGTAGCTTTGGAGGAGACAGTTTGGGCATGGGATGTGGCGTTGCATAACATAATGTGCATAGCATAAAATTCAGCTTTTAACCATTTTTCAGAGACTTTTATTTTTTTAATTGGCATACAATTGACTTCTGGTTTCCAGTCCAGCATGGAAGGAACTTGAAAATCATCACTCCATCCTAACAACAAGTGAAAAGCTGAACAAACGGAAAAATCAACAACTCTTTCTAGATTCATCAAATAAGCGAAGTCACAGGACAAACCGCTGTCCTCAAAATTGGAGAGAACTAGACAACCAGATACAGAGAATCACAACATACTGGAGCAGAAACCCTCATGGGAATCAGCACTGGGGGTGGAAAACCTAAACTGTAATTGATGAATTGCTAGAGGCTCCGTGTGGACAAGTCTGAGTTAAAAACTCCGGGGTGGAGTAGGGGTAAGGGTGGGGGGTATCATGCTTTTGTGAGTTGTAGCTCCAGAAACTCTACCAGATTCTCACAGAGTGTATCAGAGAAAAATCCCCTCCTGCTTCCAGCAGGAAAAGGAGTAAAGTAACTGTTCCTAAGTATGTCAGAGCATTCTGTTGTCCTTAACAAGACCTGCTTTCAGTAGACACTGTTTTGCCAGAGCCTAACCTGCTGATGTTTTAGCAGAGCTTAATCAAGCTGAGGGAAGGGAAAATACCCCACTCCAGTCCATTCTAGCCATCCTATCCCACCTAAGGGAACAGAAACCTGGGAAGCACTTGTGAAGTTCACAGCCCAGGGGTAGAGACTCAATAAAAAAGTGAGACCTCATCATGGGACTATAGAACACTTCTCCCCACCCCCACACACCTTACCACCACACCAGTAAAGGCCTATTTCCCAAAGTTCTTTTAATCCAGCATATCACGCCTGGTTTTCAACAAAAAAATTACAAGGCATACTAAAAGGCAAAAAACACAGTTTGAAGACACAGAGCAAGTGTCAGACCCAGACCCAGCTATGGCAGAGAATGTAAGAATTACCAGATCAGGTATTTAAAACAACGATGACTAATATGCTAAGGGCTCTAATGGAAAAAGCAGACAACATGCAAGAACAGGTTGGTAATATAAGCAGAGAGATGGAACGATAAGAAAGAATAAAAAATGCTACAGATCTAAAACACAGTAACAGAAATAAAGAATGTTTTTGCTGGGCTTATTAGTAGACTGGCCATTGCTGAGGAAAGCATCTCTGAGCTTGAGACCATGTCAATAGACACTTCCAAAACTGAAAATCAAAGAGAAAAAAGACTGAAAAAAAATGAACAGAATATCCAAGAACTGTGGGACAACTCTAAAAAGGGTAACATTTGCATAATGGGAATACTGAAAGAAGAACAGAAGAAATATTTGAAGCAATCATGACTGAGAACTTGCCTCAAGTCAATGTCAGACACCAAACCACAGACCCAGAAAGCTCAGAGAACACCAAGGAGGATAAATGCCCCCCAAACACCTAAGCATATCATATTCAAACCGCATAAAATCAAAGATAAAGAAAACATCTTGAAAGAAGCCAGAGAAAAAACACCCTACCTATAGAAGATCAAAGATAAGAATTCATTTGACTTCTCAGAAACCATGCACGCAAGAAGACAATAGAGTGAAATATTTGAAGTGTTGAGAGAGTGAAAAAAAAAAACCAACCCACCTAGAATTCTGTACCTTGTGAAATTATCCTTCAAAAGTGTGGAGAAATAAAGGCTTTCTCAGACAAAAATTGAGGAAATTTGTTGCCCGTGGCTCTGACTTGCAAGAAATGTTAAAAGAAGTTCTTAAAGAGAAGGAAAATGATATAGTTCAGAAATTTGAAACTACATTTTAAAAAAGGAAGAGCACTGGAGAAGGAATAAGTTAAGGTAAAATTAAAACTTTTTTTTTTTTTAAGATTTTTATTGGGGAATTGGGGGATGGGGAACAGACAAGTTGCTGTCCTTTTGTTCTTCAGTCTAGTTGTGGAGGACGTTGCTTCACTGGCCCAAGTTGGCACCATCATTGCGCTCTTCCTGGGCGAGGCAGATCAGTCGCCGGCTTCTGGACAGCCGCTCACGCAGGCTGCTGGCTACACACGGTAGCCCATGGCAACCCACAGCAGCAGGAGCTGCAGCCCACGCCGACCCAACCGGCGACTCACAGCAGCCCAGCTCCAGGTCGAGCTGTTGTTCAGCATCTTAGCTGTAGAGGGCAGTGTCACTGGCCCTCATGTGGGATCCAAACTGGGGCCCTCTGGTGTCCCAAGCCAGCTCTTAACCAACGCGCCACTCGGCCGACCCAAAACTTCTTTCTTTTTTTTTTTTTTTAATTGATCTAACACATAACAATTCATTCAAAAAATAATAGCAACAATGTATTTGATTATGTGTATGTATATGTAATACATAAGCATATAACATATATATAGATATATGCTTATGTATAAGTGTATATATGTAATACATAAGAATTACATATATATGTAATACATAAGCATATAACATGTATACACAATACATGCTTATGTATAAGTGAAATGAATGACAGTAAAGATACAATGGACAAGAGGGAGGAATAAGGAATATTTTGTTATTGTAAGATACTTGCACTATACCTGCAGTGGTATTTGAAAGTGGACTTGGATTAGTTGTAAATGTATATTGCAAAATCCAAGGCAACCACTAAACAAAAGTTTTTTAAGAAAAGTATAATTGATATGCTAAGAAAGGAGAAAAAAATGGAATAATACAAAACACTCAATTAAAACCAGAACAGCCAGAAAAAGAGTGGAAGACAAAAATATGAACAAAGAATAAGGATACAAATAGAAAATAGAATAGTAACAAATATGATGGATATTAATCCAACTATATTAATAATCACTTTAAATGTCAATGATCTAATATGCCAATTAAAAGACAGAGATTATCAGAGTGGATCAAAAAACAAGACTACTGGGGGTGGCTGGTCAGCTCAGTTGGTTAGAGCACAGTGCTCATAACACCAAGGTTGACGGTTCAATCCCCATATGGGCTGCTGAGCTGCACCCTCCACAACTAGATTGAAACAACTACTTGACTTGGAGCTGATGGGTCCTGGAAAATCACACTCTTCCCCAATATAAATAAATAAATAAATAAAGGAAGGAAGGAAGGAAAGAAAGAAGGAAGGAAGGAAGGAAGGGAGGACCACAAGCATTAAAAAAAACAAGACTATTATATGTTGTCTATAAGAAACCCTCTTTAAACATAATATAGATTATATATAAATATAGATTAAAAGTAAAGGGGTGGGGAAAGAGACACCATGCTAATGCTAATCAAGAGACTGGAAATAGCTTTTTTTCACTCAGCATAATGCCTTTAAAATTCATCACAGTTATTTCATGTATCAATAGTTTGTTCCATTTTAATCCATTATATGGATGAACCACAGTTTGTAAAAATCATTTTCTTGTTGTAGGACATTTGAATTGTTTCCATTTGGGGCAACTACGGTTAGAGATGCTATAAACATTCCTGTACTGGTTTTTGTGTGAACATAAATTTTCATTTCTCTAGGCCCTAGATCTTAGGGTAGCTACCTATGAGCACAGTTGCAGGGTCATATGGTAATTTACGTTTCATTTTATAAGAATTTGTCCAATTGTTTTCCAGTGTGGCTCTACCATTTTGCATTCCCACAAGCAATGTATTGGAATAATGTTCCAGTGTTAAAGAGCATTCTCATTAGCATTTGGTATTGTATTTTTATTTTAGCCATTCCAATATATGTCATGTTATCTCATGGAGGTTTTAATACATATTTTACTAATGGCTAATGATGTGCAACATACTTTCATGTGCTCATTAGCTGTGCTTATCTTTAGTAAAATAATTAAGTCTTTTACTAATTTTTAACTGGATTATTTGCCTTCCTACTGTCAAGTTTTGAGAGTTCTTTATATATTCTTGATACATATCCTCTGTTGGACATATGATTTGTAAACATTTTATTCCAATCTATAGCTTGTCTTTTCATTCTTCTTACGTTTTACATTTAAATTCATGATCCACGCTGATATAATTTTTTGTATAATGTCTGAAGTTTGTTTTTCTGTATATGGATGTCCAACTGTTTTAACACAATTTGTTGAAAAGAAAAACTATCCTTTCTGCAATGAATTGCCTTTGCTCCTTTGTAAAATATCAATCGGCCATGTTTGTGTGTGTCTATTTCTAGATTCTCTATTCTGTTTCACTGATCTACGTGTCTCTCCTGTTGCCAATTCCACACTGTTTTGATTACTTTAACTTTGTAGTTAAGTCTTAAAATCAGGCAATATGACTCCTCCAGCTTTGTTCTTCTTTTCAAAATTGTTTTAGCTATTCTAGTTCCTTTGCCTTTCTATATATATTTTAGAATCATCTTGTGTGTATCTACCAAAAATCTGCCCAAGTTTTTATTGAAATTGAGTTGAATTTATCATTTGGAGAGAATCAAATCTATACTATATTAAATCGTATAATCCCTGTATCTCTTTCCATTTACTTATGTCCTCTTTGATTTCTTTCATCAGTGTTTTGTAGTTTTCAGCCTATAGATCCTGCATATGTTTTAGGAGATTTATATCTAAATATTTCACTTGTAAGCTATTGTAAATGATATTGAATTTTTAAATTTTGGTTTCTAGTTTTTATTGCTAGTATATAGAAATATGATTATATGCTGACCTTACATTCTGTAATCTTAACAAACCCACTTAGTAATTCTAGGTGATTTTTTGTGTGTGTGTATGTGAATTCTTTGGGCTTCTCTGTGAATAGGGGTAGTTTTATTTTTTTTTCCTTTCCAATCCATATGCCTTTTATTTCTTTTTAAAATCATAAACAGATGTTGAATTTTGTCAAATGCTTTTTATACATTAGTTGCTATAATCATACTGCTTTTTCTTGAAATAGTAAGTATGCGGGAAAAAAATAAATAAATAGTAAATATGGGAATTACATTGATTGATTTCCAAATTCTGAACAAACCCTACATTCCCTGAATAAACGTCACTTGGACATGGTGTATTATTTATTATTATTATTATTCATTATTGTCATTGGATTTAATTTTCTAATATTCTTTTGGGGATTTTTGTGTCTGTGTTCATGAGAGATATTAGTTTGCAGTTTTCTTGTGATGTCTTTTTCTGATTTGAGTATAATGATATCCTATTAATAGACCAATCCTTTATTTTAAAAAGGATAGAACCTAAGAAATTATAAGGATTCTGCAAACATCCTAGTAAAGACACTTCCTAGATTCTGAGTCAGTGGCATTCACTGGGCTGCGAATTGGATATAATTTTATTTACGTTTGCTCCTGACTTCAAAATACAGATGGTAGTCATGTTGACTGCGCTGATAACTGACTTTTGTAATCTCAATATCTTATTGCTAATTATTAAAACTGGTCTTCCTTGCTGACACATTTTCAGTGATTGATGAAACAAAAATTTACATTTTCCTACAGCTACACTATCAACTGATGTCTTTTTTCCTTCTGTTTTGCAGCCACACCTAGAATGAGACAAAATCTATCAGCCAGGTGATTTAGGCCTCTGTGCAGTTCACTACTATATAGATTTCTATGAGGGCTTAGGGCATTTCTGCTTACTTCTCCTCCAGGATGGTGTAAATACAGTCGTCCCCCATATCCATGGTTTCGTTTTCTGTGGTTTCAGTTACCGGTCAACTGTGATCCAAAAATATTAAATGGGAAATTGCAGAAATAAACAGTTCATAAGTTTTAAATTGCGCACACCGTTCTGAGCAGTGTGATGAGGTCTCACGCCGCCCCGCCTCCCTGTCCTGCCCAGGGCATGGATTTTCCCTTTGTCCAGTGTGTTTTCTGTGCTACATGCGCTACTGGCTCGTTGATCACTTGGTAGCTGTCTCAGTTATCGGTCACGGTATCACAGTGCTTGTGTTCAAGTGCCCTGATTTTAATAATGACCCCAAGGTATAAAAGTAGTGATCCTGGCAATTCAACTATGCCAAAGAGAAGCCATAAAATGCTCCTTTAAGTGAAAAGGTATATATGCATAGGAAAAAACATAGTGTGTGTGTGTGTGTATGTACACATATATACACATGTAATATATATATTATATATATGACATATATAATATATATATGTCATATATATATATATATACACATACACACAGAGGGTGCCAAAAAATGTATACACATTTTAAGATAACATCTCTCAAAATGTTTATACATATTTTTGGCATCCCCAGTATATATATGAAATCTTACATTTAGTATATACTTACATATATATATGCATGTGTGGTTGTTTGCATTAAATACAGAAGGTGCCAAAAAAATAGATGCACATTTTAAGAAAGGAAAAAAAACGTATTAAAATTGTAATACTCTGAAATATATGGTGATGGAAAGAGAACTGACTCTGGGTGGTAAACACACAATGTGATTTATAGATGATGTATTACAGAATTGTACACCTGAAACCTATGTAACTTTACTAACAATTGTCACCCCAGTAACCTTTAATTCTAAAAAGTTGTAACACTCAATATATAGTCATGTTTGACTTCTGCAGTTACAAGAGGTGCTCAAAGTGGTTACCATCAGCATCCAGACACTTCTGATTATGGCGAACTACTGCTTGAACATAGACAACATCTGTTAAAATGTGTATACATTTTTTGGGCACCTTCTGTATATACAGGGTTCAGTACTGCGCTGAACCAAGATCCATGGTTTCAGGAATCTACTAAGGTTATGGAACATATTCCCCAGAATAAGGGGGGACTACTATAGTTCAGATAACCCCACGCCTCTAGGTAAGCACGGCATTTGGCTGAATAGATTACCTATTTGAGGCCCATGGTAAAGGCCATCCTGAGTCATCAATGTGAAAGTAGATAAATGGGCGACTTCCCACCAGGCAGCTCCTCTCCAAGTGATGGGAGAAAAAGATACGGTAAGTCAGCTATTCATTTGTTTCATTTTCAAAAAAATAAAATTTTTCCTAAGTGTTAAGTTAATGCAGTCCTAATGTAAAGGGATGTCTATGAAGCAGTGTGGGAAATTGAATAATACATTAAAAGAGTCAGAATTCAGGTAGTGCTTTTTATATGCCAGGCATTGCTCTAAGTGCTTTATATATTTATTAACTCATTTGATGGTGACAAAATCCCCAATAAGGTAGGTATCACTGTTATCCCAATTTTACTAGGAAATGGTCACAAGATGGGTTGCAGAATAGCATAGATAGTCCTATTTGTGCAATAAAAAAATAAATCCACATAGGAAAATACAAAAATTTGATGAGGAGGTGAGGTTCCCCATGCCAAGCCTGGGTAAAGAGGATTTTCACTTTTGTGGCACAAACATCTGTTTGTTTAGATGTTTTTACGAGTATGCATTACTTTTATCGTTTAAAATTAAATTTTTCTTCAAATACTCACCAAAAAAGGTAATACACACTCATTGTAGAATTTTTAGAAAATGAAAACAAGCTCAAATGAGTAAATAAAAATAACCTATAACCTCACCACACAGAGGAAATAAGCATTTTGGTGTTTACCTTTTCAGTTCTTTTTTCTTTGTAAAAATATATAATTTCATGGTTATCAAAAAATCGGTTCACATCGTATGCTGTTTTTAAAAGCTTTTTTAGCGTGTAATTTTATCATGACCCTCTTTCCACGTCATTAAACATCCTTCCCCCTGGTTGCACAGCATTGCCTTTACCATATTTTTGGTTGCCTACCGCTAAACATTTCTTTTGCTATTGGAAGTGGAACAGGGTGATTAATTGAACATTTAATGCGGCAGGATAACCTGATTGAGAAATCAACCATATCTGGTTTTCTTGGCTGTGGACTCTTCAGAAAAGAATGTGAAGTATTTTTCCCACATCCTCCCAGGAGGCTTCCAGGGCTTCCAGTCCTGAAGGTCAAAGAGGACTGGAATTGGTTTTCCAGTTGGGGAGCGGGAGCAGCCGTACCTGTGGACCTCCAGTACCGCAGAAGGGGGTGGGACATCATGAGTGTCCACGAGTGGCAGACATTGGGATCCAACTGGATCCAACACATACATCCCCCCACCCTGCAGGATGGCAAAACCTGGAATGGAGATGGTTGTAAGGAAGAGGCTGGGAACAAACCTCTAGTGGCCAGCTCCTGGGAGAGGCCGCTGTTGGTGGGCAGCTCAGCAGCCTGCCTGGAGAAGCAGCGCCCACAGACAGGAAGGACCAACAGTCAACACAGAGCACAATGAGCAGCCGTAACTGTGGCCATCTCCATTGAATAAGGACCAACTGTCCCAGTTCCACAAGATCTAGCCCTTTGCTTATCTGGGGGGTTTTGTTTTGTTTTGTTTGTACAATCCAATGAGCAAAGGGAGGAAGCCCTAATAATGATATTAAACTTCTCACCAACTGTGGATGGGATTTGGGACCACATATCAATAAACTTGGAAAAATAGAGGATATTGGCATTTCTCTCCCAACAAGTGTCATGGAGTTATTCATTTCTTGCTTATGTGCAACAGCATGAGGAACATTCGTGTGGCTGAATCTTTGCCTGCGTTCTTCCTTGATCACTGGCTGTTCATTTGAAACATTTTCTTGGCCCTTAAGAGGTGGCAGGCTCTCCAGCCCAGTCAGCTCTGTGGATTTAGCTCCTTGGATTAAGAGACTTGACCTGGACCAAGACAGATAAGGGTGGCGATCCTGGTTCTAGTCCTTACTAATCACTAAGCACTCACTTAAATCACTGATGTGCTTTATAGCTCCTAGCAAGTTTCTTTACCTCTCTCTGCCTCCATTTCCTGGGCTATACAGTCTATGAACCAATAGCTTTGTCCCTTGGGAGCCCTCGACCTGTAGGGAAGTCGAGAACAAACTCACAGGCAAATTAAATGACATATTCACTGAAAACTATAAGCAGCTCGGTATTTTGCCATGTGCCGTGGTCAAACCAGATTATAGGTAATGTTCCAGTACCTACTCTGTTTCACACCTCCATAATTTGGTCTTGCTATTCCCCTAGAATGAGTGTGCCTCATGTCTGCCTTTTGAAATCCTACTCATCCTTTAGGATTCAAACCACGCTCCTCCCCAAGGCCGTCCCCATTCCTTCCCTAGGAAGCCATCTTTCTTTCTTCTTCACAGGCATCTTTATGCCAGCAGAGCACATTTTGCAAGCTCCCTGAAGGCAGAGTCTAGGCCTGATTCATCTCTGCATCCCCCACAGAACCCAGCCCAGGACTCTGCAAGTTAAGGTCCAGCCAAATAAATTTGTGGAACTAAAAGTGGGCCCTGGGCCTAGGCTTGGATGAAGTTTCAGGCTATTTCAGGCCCTGGAACTGGGGAGGGGAGGTGAGGAGAATGTTGGAGCTGGGAGATAAGAGGCCTGAGGGGGAATGTGGCCTGGGCTGTAGTAACTGGAAGGCCTCCCTGCACCCCGCCTTGCCCCACCACCCTCCTCCTGGCCCATCCCTTACAGGAGCAGGAAACATTGTGTCCTTGGGATGCTCTTCCATCAGGCCCTTGGGCCCCTCAGGATCCTCGCTCCATCCACTCCTTTCCTGAGCCCCTCTAAAGAGGACAGAGGCCCAAGTGGGTCTGCAGGAAATAGCTAGAGGGACTGTGCGGAGAAGCCAATGTCCAAGTGCCTGGTTTCTAGCTCAGGCCCCACTCTTGCTCTTGGTCTAAGCGTTGTGTTGACCCTCTGTCCGGGCTCTGTTTGGAGTGTGGAAGGGCATGAGCTCATGCTAGAGGCTGAGGAGTCTTCCCTCACTGCTGCAGAATGGGACAAATGCTGAGGGAGGTTAACTGTTTTCCTGGGGAAGATCAGGCTGGCATTGGGTCAGGTGGAGCCTTCAACCCCCAAAAGGCTGCCCAGGCAGAACCCTTGCATATCATGGAGCAGAAGGGAGGTTTCCAAGATTGGGACAGACAGACGTGAGGGGCAAACTTGGGAATCCAGGTTGCCCATAGGAAGGACTAGGAGGGTGAAATGGTTAAAAGTTTGTTGAAAAACAGGGAGAGTCCCTCCTCCAGAGGCCCAGCTGGCTGCAAAGCCAGGAACAGAGGCTCCAAGGGTGATGCAATGGGGCCCGCCCTGCACACCAGAGAGGATGAGGAAGGCAGGCCCCCACCCAGCAGCAGCCTCCGCACAACCAGCAGCTGACCAGCCTCTCTCCTCCAGCTCCAACAAACCAGCCACAGAGCAGGCTGGGCCTTTGGGGCAAAGTGGGCAAGACCCTGGTCACCTGAGTGTTGGAAAGTTGCAGCTTCTGCCTGTCCCACTCCATCCAGCCCCAGTGCCTTTCAAGTCAAGGCAAACCCTTCTGCTAGCCCTCAACAGGGCATCTAATCAGTCTGGCCAACTTCTCATCTCTGCCAATTCTAGGACCGTTTCCAGTCCTAGGGGTAGGTGGCAGGCAGCGGGTGGAGAGGCCATGCCTGTGACAGGCACAGGCAGGCAATACAGTACCTGATCCCGGCTGTCTGGCACCTCCCCTCACCAGCCCACTCTCTATAGGACATGGTTATCTTCCAGGGAGACAGTATTCCAGAAACTTCTAAAAGACTCAGGGCAACTCCAAGGGTGAATATCTGGATCTGAATAGGGAGTCTTTCTGTTGTGATAAAAAAAAAAATACGGTGACTCCTGCTGCCGAGTGCCATCCAATGGAAAGGCAGGGATCTTCAATTCAGGAAGCAGCCCGTCAAACCTTAGTAACAGTGTGTGACAAGTTTCAACTTGTTTGGTGCAGTCAGTCGGGTTTGAGCTATGGTTGAGAGAAGGTGTGTTTTAAAGTGTGTCATAAATCATGGAATGGGCAAAAGGTTTCATCCTCCATCATGACAACATTCCATGTCACACATCGCTTCTGGTACAGAAATTTCTGTCGAATAAAGACATTACGGTGTGACCGCATCCATCTTATTCACCGGATCTGGCACCGTCTGACTTCTGGCTCTTTCCCAAAGTCAAAATGACCATGAAAGGTAAACATTTTGAATCGATTCAGGACATCAAGGCAGCCATGACAGCGCAACTAAAGACACTCATGAAAGAGGACTTCCAGAACTGCTTCAGAAAGCGGCAAGAAGGATGGGATAAGTGTGTTTGAAGCGAGGGGGAGTATTCTGAGGAAGATTAATGAGAATGTGTCTTTTACTGTAATACATTTTTTAAAATTTAAACATTCACCGTATTTTTTGCTCATGCCTCGTACATCAGGCTCTCTGATCCAACCCAGAATAAAGCATTTGAGGATGCTTTGAGGGGCTGCTGGATACACAGTAGCCAGACCTGGGGCCAGGTTGGGCCAGGGAAGTGGCCGTTGCTCATGGCTGGGGCAGTTCCAGCCTCCTTTTCAAGGAAATACAATCCCAGCGTAAACAAGTGCTCAGTATCCGCAGTGACAACCCTTTCTTGCAGCAAGCAGGGTTCTGCTTATTCTTATCCTTCTGGGAAGCACGGCACAGAGAGAATTCCAAACTCACGACAATAACTCCTTTCCCCTCCAGATTTTTAGCCTGGATCCACATCTTAGTAACTTAAGTTTGCACAATACTTGTAATTTGTTCAAAGCTCTCTTATACTTATTATTTTCTTGGACAGGTTCATCATAAACCCCAGAGGGAGAGCAATCACCCTGTTTTGCATGAGGAAACAGGCCCAGAAAGGTCCAGGATCCCAGCAGCCTAGCTGGTAGCAGAGTCAAAACTTGAGGTCACATCATCATCTGCCCAGATGCCCGGCTTCCCTCCACACCACGCAGCCTCCCCATGAGTCAGCCGTCACAAGTTCAGGGCACTGCACCTCATGTCCCCTTACAGCCACAAGGTGCCTTCCCTCGGGCCCTGATTAGAGCCAAGACAGTTGGCCCCACTATTTACATTTTTGCTCCTTCTCTCTGGCAGGACCTGGTGCTGTGATCCAACCTTGTCTGTTTTGCTTGAAAGCCACCCTCACTCTTACTCCTACCCTGAGACGCACTGTATTTATATTGCACCAAGTTGGAGACAACTCAAATGCCCCACAAGATAAAAACAATTGAGAAAATTCCTATGGCAATATGATGGAGCACTTAGGAAATGCTGACGACAGGTATGTAAACAATCTCTGTATGTGGTAATGCGTTTTGAAATATTGTAATTTGATCAAAGCAGAACACAAATGACATGCTGATCACAGGTATGTAAAAGTGAGCATCTGCAATTGATAAGAATCAGAGAGATGTAAAGAGATTTTTATCTTCACAGGCTTTTTTGTTTTTCCTATAAAGATTATGTTCAAAACAATGATTGAGAGCAAACTAAATAATAATATAATAAGCAGAGGAGGCAGAGAAGGAGTTCTTCTCAGTCTCTGGGGGACAGCTCATCTTCTCCAAAGGGCTGGAATTGCGGAGAGGGGAGGCAAGGAGGCTGGAAGTGGGGAATCAAGGAGCTGGGGGAGGAGCAGTGAGGTGCCTGAGGACCCAGGGCTGGGAGCCCCTTGGGAGCAAGAGGCAGACTGGCAATCTGGGGTCGTGCTCCAGGGGCACCCTTCACATCAATCACGTCAATGGTGCCTCCCAGAGTTGTGCATTGTGGCGGTTCTGGGAGGGCATTTGCGGGATGGACATAAAGCCATTCACCTGTTTCCTTACTTCTATTGTCACCCAAGATCTCCTGCAATCTTTCTGCACTTTTCATTTTAGAGGACTAAAGGGAAACCTGGCCTACAGGAGGCAAAGGGGCTACAGGGAGAGCACAGCCTTGCTCTTGTGGAATGCCAGGCTGCCGGCGAGCAGACAGGTGTGAAAGGCGCCAACCTAGGCTCCCCTGGGGGACAGTGAACTCCACGAACATTTCAAACTCAACATGTCTTAAGCTGACTCCTTATCTCAGCAACCTGGCCACCCTGACCTGCTTTTCCTCCCGTGTTCCCCATCCTAGTGGACCTCACCACCATCTACCCATGGTGTACCAAGCTCTGCAGGACCTGGCTCTGGCTTCAGCTCTCACTCTGCCCTACTTTGTACCCTATGCCCCACCTACACTGAAATATTTAGTTCCCATAATATGTCAAGCTGTTTTGTTGCCCTGCCTTTTCTCATGCTAGTCCTTCAGCCTAGAATTCCTTCCTTACCTTGTCCAGCTGCTTATCTGTCAAGAGTTCAGGTCAAGCCAGCATCTCCCTCTACAAAGCCTTTCTTGTTCATCCCTCCACCCTCACCCCTACCCTTTGTCCCCAGGTAGAGCTTAGGATTTCATTTGTCTCTGTAGTCCAATATCCAGTGCTGCTCCTGGCATATCTTTAGCATTTGATGTATATTTTATTGAGTTAAAACAAATGAATGAATGTGGAGGGTAATTTTGGGGGTGAATTTGATTAACCAAACCAAGCCTACATGTGATACCCCAGTGCCACCACATTTTTGGTAACAACATCTTCCAAGTCATTTCTACCCCTTTCTAGAGCAGGGTCCCCTCTAGTCTTGAGGCCCTTTGGAGACCTGCCCCCACCATACACAATAAGGATCCCTGGGTCCCTGCTCTTCTCAAACACTGGCCTCTGGTCGCTTCTCTGATCTGTGTGCAGATTATGCTATTCAGGAGAATGAGCCCTGACTCACCCACTGACCCAGCTCAAAGGTGCTGAGTCATCAGGTAGGTGTGTGTGTTTGCGGGGGAGCAGGGTTGAAGACAGGTCAGTTTTTGTCATCCATGAGAGGTAACCCCCTTAGCTGGGCCATGTGGGGCCATCTAGGAGTGGAGGGGGCAACACGCAATGTTTCTCACTGATGTTATATCATCACACTCTCTGGCTGGGTGAGCTCTTTGATCTCTAACCCACTCACAGTAGGCATTGCAGGGGGTAGGGCAGGTACCCATGTCCTCTGCGGCGGACTGGTTTCCAGGAATGCCCTTGGCTCTGCTCTGATACATAGGCCTGCTGCCTTTCCACCAGGGCAGGGACTGCTGCCCCTCCTGCTTTCCAGTCTAAGCACTTCCAACTTCCCTAAGTCAGCCCCCTCAGCCTCCCCTGGGCCAGGCATTCAGGTAAGTGGAGTCAGACCTGTTGATCTTCTTGGCTCAAGCCGCAGAGGTATTTCTTCCTCTAGGCCTGGCCCTGTCTTTACTATCCTCAGCAACAGTCAATTCTGTGAGCCTGGTATTAGGGGAAACCTGTTACTTTGGTTCAGGAATAAAAGAAAGGCTGAACTTCCGTCTCGAGGAATCTCACATACTGAATGCTAACATGCAGGACACAGACTAAGCTCTTGGACAATGGGAATTTAGAAAATCCTATCCAAAGGACAGATACACCTATGCTTTTATTTTATTTTTTAAAACAAGCTAACTTAAGCCACATGTTTTCCTATTCAAAAGATGTGGCGTTTGACCTCTGTCCCAACTGGCTCTGCCTCTGCTCTCTGAGCAGGCAGCTCTGATCCCTGGGCTCTGATGACAGTTTGGGCAAACACACAGGATGAAACCTACTTCAAGGCGTACACCCAAAGCATCCTGGGTGGGCAAGGGTGGCTCCTGGTTCCAGCTGAGAGATGAGGAGATAGGTGCCAGTCTGGCACCTCTGAATGAATCTGGAATTCTGGTCCCCCAAGTTTTTTGTCCTTTCTGCTACAGGAATATCTCTGAGAGGGAGGACGAGGGGCTTCCAAGAGTGGGCAGATGAAAGAATCCTAACAGTTAAAACAGACCAGAGTCTGCAGAAGTGTACATTTTTCCAGTAGCTTCCATAGTCCACTTCAAACAGACAGCCTCATGGGGCTGGGTGGTTGGAACATGGGCTTCTGTGACTAAGACTTCTGGGTCCCCAGAGGCAAGTATTTCACACTCTTCCCAACATTGAACATAAACCAGTGTTGAAGATGTCACTTCAAACCACAACTTCTTTCTTGAAAGAGTTGACCCTGTTGGATAGCTGGTGGGTTTCTAGATATAAAAAGGTGGGTTTGAGGAACAGGGAGGGGGGAATTTAGGAAAAGAACACTGGGAAAAACTAGAATACTCATCACAGTACAGAGGAATCAGGCTTCCAAGAGTCAATCAAGGAAGGGAGATGAGGTGGAGGGATGGGAAGGGAGTAACAGGAGGAGGAAGCAGACACGATGGGCTGGGGAGCTTTGTGGGCTGGTGTGTCCAGTGAGAAATCCCAGGTGACAATATAGCCAAAATAACTTTTCAGAACATTTCAGAAATGTGATTTTAAATTGTTTGCTGTGTGATGTAATTTCTCCCCTGTGGCCAACAAATTTTCATTAAAAGTTCCACTACATGTTATAGAATTATTTTTGTGGTTGTTTTGGAATAGGGGGTGAAGGGGTTGAAAGAACAGGGGCTGTGTTCCCTATGTGAATTGACAGCAGGAACTAAAGAAACAGCCACAAGACCAGAACAGTGAAGAACACCGCATGAGGCAAAAAACTAGAGTCAGAGGTAACCACGAAAGTCAAAGTCCCCCCAGTAATTCACAGAAATCCTGGGGAGGGCATTGGACTTTCCACAGGACATGGGAGTTCAAGCCAATGTCATCTGAATCTCAAAGGACATGCTACCTTAGGTGACATTAGGTTACAGATAGGTTTTGCCTCTCCAGCTGGACTAAGCCTTGCAAAACATAAAATGTATCACACGATCTTTACTATCCAGGGCCTAGAACAAGGACAGCACATAGTAGGGCCTAGTAAAAACATGTGAATGGTCTATGAATGCCCTGGGTGTCACACCGGTAGCTGACAGAATCTAATGGTGGGAGGAGGGCCTGGAGCAGGAAAGCCATTCAGTTTGGAAACTGTCCCCCTCCTCCCCCCCTACTGCCCCTCCTGCTCTCCACCCTCTGATCCGTTAGCCCTATCCCAGTGGCCAGATAACATCAGCTCTGTGGCCTAAAGGTCTGTAAACAGGCAAGGCCCAGCGGAGACAGCGGTGGAGAAGGTCACAAAAGGTTGTGCAGAAACCACACTGCTCTGAGCCTGTTCTGCCCACTATTACGGAGTCAGAAGCAAACACCGCCTCTTGGGAAGGGGCTTCTGGTCCAAAGGGCCTGGGGCGGGGCAGTGAGTGAGTGCGCTATCTTGGGCCCCGATGTTTCCTAGGACTGGCTGCAAGATGTATCGTGTGGGACTCTGGTCTTTGATCCCAAGCACCCTCCTTATGTTCTTCTGAGACCTTGCCCGGAACCCCACAGCCCAAAGTCGCTCCCCCTCACTCCCAGTTCCGCGGTATCCCTGCAGGAACCACGCGCCGCTCACCGGGCTGATGGCGCCACCTGGCGGCGCCAAGGGTCCGACTCACCCTGGAAGCTTCACCAGCGAGCTGGGAAGTAGAGGGGAGGGGCTTCGGTGGCCCAGTCCTGCGTGGTGACGTCATGACCAAGCGCCGTTTCTCCCCGCCCATTCCCCCTCCCCGGAGCTGCCAGTACTTGACGTGGCGTCACCACCCTTTACCCTTACTTTGCGTGCGTGTGTGCGTGTAGCGGAGGTGGCTGCGCGGGCCGGTCGGAGCTCCGCGTTGCTGATTTTGGGGCGCCTGTCGCTGCCGTAGCTGTCCGGCTGTCTTGGACCGCGGAGCGGACGAGGCGCCGGCCCCAGCACCTCTGCACCGGACGCGGCTCGGCGTGGGGCCAGGCGGGGTGGTGGGCGAACGCGTGTCGGAGTGCTCCGCGCGGGCGGGTGGGCGGACGCCAGAGAGGGAAAGAGGCGGGGGCGGCGGATCAGCCGCGGGCCCGGCCGGCCGGGGGATGTCGATGCCTGACGCGATGCCGCTGCCCGGGGTCGGGGAGGAGCTGAAGCAGGCCAAGGAGATTGAGGACGCCGAGAAGTACTCCTTCATGGCCACCGTCACCAAGGCGCCCAAGAAGGTGCGGGGGCTCTGGGTGGCGGCAGGGGCCTGGACTGGGGCCTCGCGGAAGGGGCGCGAGCGAGCCCCGGGCTCCAGCTAGTTCGCGACTTTGGGGGCGAGGGTGTCGGGGACGACTGAAATGGTGTAGCGGTGGCGGGTGAGCGGCCCCAGGCCTATCCCGAGCTGGAAAGGCCGCCCCTGACCTCACTTTCCTTTGTCCCTCGGCCCTAGTCCTCCGGGATCTCGGGATCTTTCTGAAACCCGACAGGGTTGGGCCTTAAATTTGCCCCTGAGTTTTCTTGGGTCTTGAAGGGCTTCGAAGACGGGAGTGGGAGGGGAGGTGAAACCAACTCAGTTGACCCTTGTTGCCAGCCCCAGGGGATGGGGATGTACAGAAAATCTCCTTTCAAGTGAGTGGGTACATCTGGTAAAGCTTCTTGGGGCAAATCTTTGGGAGCAGTGGACGGTTTATCCAACAACTGCGTGCTAGCTTGGAGGCAAGCCGGGAAAATGCGTGGAGCTAGCTAGCTCTTTTATGCAGGTGAAAGCAATGAGGGCATCATGAGCTTGAAAAGGAAACCATGATTTTCACCTACAGTCGTCCAGTTGCTTCGACACACGTAAAAAATGAATTTGGAGGTTGGTGACAAAAGACACTGTCATGAATCCAGGTTGATCGCAGAGTCATGTGAAGAGACCACCTGGGCTTTCCTTGAGAAGGGAGCTAGGGTGGGATGGAGGGGTGAGTGGGATGGAACGATTGCTCATTCTTGACTGCACTTACTGAGGCAGAACAAGTTTCCTCTATTGTATTGTGGGTTGAGCTCAAAGGACGCCCTTCTGATTCTCTTGTCGTGGAAGATTAAATGGCAACCTTTGGAGCTTTCAATCTAACTAGCTCTCAGAATGGTGGAACTAGGATCCCTAGTGCTTTCTGAGTATTTGCTGCCAACCACATCTTGACTTTCCACATACCTGGCATCCAGTTAACAGTACACCAGGAAACCTTTGCTGAGAGGTGACCTTTCTGAAACCAGTGGGAACCTGGATAAATATTTCCCTCCTGTATGAAAACAGTGTGTTTCAAGGCTGTCCTTACCTACAGCCTTTGATGGATGCAGTGCTTGTATAAAGCTAAACAAAGCCAGGTTTGCAGGAATAGTTACAATCCTTGAGGCTTCTGCACCTGAACTACTTAAACTTTTTTTAAGGAAATTAATCCACCTCCAGAAATCAAATGCAGGATTGAAAAGACAGGTCACAATTGTGTGGTTTAACTCCATTTTCCCATGAAATTAAGATCTTACTAGTAGCATGCTTTAAAAAAGGTTGTAGAAGATCCCTTGATTCTAAGGAGCCTGATTAACCTTATTTTTAGTGCTCTCAGTTCAGCGCTCTGCTTTGTTGGGCAGTACCTTTTGTGATCTGCATTAAACGGAGACACAGACACAACCTTATAAGCAGAATACTTAAGGGTAGTGCCTGTGGTGAGTTAGAGGAAAGAACTGGGAAATCCTTGGTACCCTAACTCCCTGAACTCGTCCTCTTCCCCATTAGCCTGTCCCTCCTTTGACTGCTTCAGGGATTAGGCACCTTTATTCATACTTGCCTTTATTTTAGTAAGCCTTTATTTTTGCAAACGCCACTATTAATAAGACAAAGTTTGTATTGTAGATTGTAAACTCCATAAAGGCAGGGACTCGTTCACCATCGCGCCTAGCTCTGTCTGTACCTAGCATATAGTAGGTACTCAAATATTAATTGCCCGCCTGGCTAACTACTAATTGAGACGTCCGTATGACTGCCTACCAGGAATAAATAATCCTTTTTCCTCTTTTCTTCCCAGGAGGAATATTGCTCATGTATTATTGTCAGGCCAAGTGCTAATGATTTTAGAGACTCATTCCATTAGCTTTCAGAAGCAATCTCTGCTAGGAATGTGGGAAGACCCCATTTAAGTTTCCATTTGCTGGTAAATGTATCCTCGTGTTTCTTATTAATCTTGCTCTTTCTGAGCTTTATTGTTTAGCATTTACACAGCACTTTGTATTAAAGTGTTTTATGATGACTAATTACCCTTCCCCTAGTGATGATAAAAGGCATTTATTTAGTTAATGAGTTGGTTGAGGACTAATCAAGGTCACGTAGCAGCAAGTCCTAGGTGATCCATTTTTTCAGAACTTTGGCTGAATTGGATATTATGACCTAAGTCACTTTTGTACCTCTGCCATGTGTTAATACTGTGAGAAAGCATGAGAAAAAGTAAGAGAAAAAAATGTAGCTTGGCGTGTACTGAATGTTGTGAGAAAAATGGTACTGCCCTTCACCTGGGAGGATTCCGGTGTGGCTCTAGGCCAATTAATTCTTGAATCATACCAAGCCCTGAGGCCCCTTGGGAATTGAGGACATTTCTGGTGCCAGTCAGCGGCTATAGGTTACTTCAGGGTGACCTTGATGGTCCTCAGATCAGTTTCCAATGTAACTGGTGAAACTTTATTTACTTTGTTTGGGAAAGAGTGGATGTCCATCAATTAAAAGCATAGATACCGATATTCTTCAATTATAATCATAACTGACTCAGTTTTGTTTTCTGTCTACCACAGTGTGCTACATGGTGTGATAAAAAAATACACTGAATTTTTAAATTTTTAAAAATTTATTATAAAAGACACATTATCATTAATCCCCCTCAAAATACCCCCCTAGCCTCCGCTTCGAACACACTTATCCCATTGTTCTTGCCACTTTCTGAAGCTGTTCTGGAAGTCCTCTTTCATGATTGTCTTTAGTTGCGCTGTCATGGCTGCCTTGATGTCCTGAATCAATTCAAAACCTTTACCTTTCATGGTCATTTTGACTTTGGAGAAGAGCCAGAAGTCAGACGGTGCCAGATCCAGTAAAAAAGGTGGATGAGGACACACCTTTTCTGCTCCTTTGTATTGCAGGGGTGATAGCCACCTTGGGCCTTTGGCAGTTGACATTGTGTCAAGTTGATTTTTTTCCCATAGAGTAAACCCAGATCTCCATCTTGTTGATAAAACCTCCTAAGGTAGACATGTTTCTCTGGCAGGCCTATCAGGACATTTGCTGTTCTCTGCACTTATGAACATTGGGCGGGGGAACACTCTCTGAAGTGATACGTTAGGCTTTGACCTAGGATTTGTGCAGACCTGTACCACTAACACAACAGGCTGAAGGAGAGCGAGAACACAAAAGAAATTACTTTTGATCGTAGGATATTCTTTATTTGAATAAAGCATATATAGCACTAATTCATCAAAGGGGTTGGTGGAGACTTAGGAAACATACCAGGTAGAGCCCCAGTGAGTACTGCTTAGATGTTAACCTATTGGGTGGAACCCATGATGCTCCTCTTGAGTATTATGTTGTAGCTAATTCTTGGTGCAGTTTTATAGAATTTACACCAGTACTTCTTAGAGTTACTGAGAAGAGATTTGATAGGCTGACATTTCCTGTCTTCTCCACATCATTAGTGTCTCTTGAGTCTCTAGAGGCTACTGTTTTAGTGTCAGTCTTTGAACAGGAGTCAGACGTGTAAGAAGATCCTATCTTGTTTAGATTTCTCCACAGATATGGATTACTTCTCTTTTTCTTATTTGATTCTGTTTAGTTAGTTCGATACTAGTTTCCATATTACTTGTTCTAAGTTCCTTGAGACATTTAACTTGTAACAGAGTAATCTGTTCATTGTCTGGATACCTTGCTAGCAATATTGCAAATGCCAACCATTTGTTTTATCAGGAGAGTATAATGTGGATTTAGTGTCAGTTACCCAGTATAACATTCTTGTAAAGTTTTTAATGTATTTTGATACATAGAATGTAAACCTTCAGTTGCCTGTGATTCCTCATAAATTTACTCTGCCACTTCAAGTAACTATGGTCTATAAACAAGTACTGAAATGCCCTCTTAAGAGCTCTTATTTAAAGGAACTGGCCAGTAAAGTAGAATCATTTATACCTGTTTCTCAAGTTTGGGAATGTGAATATTAAAATTTTAAAAAGAAGGGCCACCTTTATATTCTGGATATAATAATTCATAGCCCATCATATTGAGGTGGGTCAGAAGCATCCCCATCATGTTTGCATTAACCAGAGGTTGTTCCAACCTTAAATCCAAGAATCCAAAGTTAAACAAGAATTCTTAGCACAAGTTGTCCTTCCCACTCTTGTCAACACTATCAGTGCCTTGCATATGGTAAGCAGTTAAAAATTCACATAGAATTGTGGTCACCTTTTCGGATTCCGTATTTCCCTGATTCATTCAGGTAGTTTTCTGCTATCCCACTGTTGCCTGGCTGTTACATGAAGCCTTTTTAACTTTCCCTTTTTGTTCCTAAAACTGAGTAATACAATGTAAGTCAAGCATTTGGAGTCAGGTCTCTGCTATCTAATAGCTGTGTGACTTTGGACAAATGGTCTAACCTATCTAAGCCTTCATCCATCCTTCCTTCCTTCTTCCTTTCTTTCCTCCTTTCCTTCCTCCTTCCTCCTTTCTTTCCTCCTTCCTTCCTCTCTTTTCCTTCCTCCCTCCCTCTTTTCCTTCCTTTCTGTTATCTATAAATGACTTTATTTCACTTTCATTCTTGAAAGATAGTTTTGCTGGGTACACAGTTTAGGTTGACAGTTATTTTTATTAACACTTTGAAGGTATTTTTCCATTGCCTCCTGGTCTTAATTATCACTAAATAAAAGTCAGTTGTCTTTCTAATTATTTCTTTGTAGATTATGTGTCCTTTTTTCCCCCAGCTACTTTTAAGTTTTTTAAGACTGTATATCACAGTGGTCAAGGGCATGGACTTCGAGCTTCCATTTTCTTATCTGTAAAATGATAGTAATTGTACTATAGGATTATTGAGGGGGTTAGCATTTAGTAAATACTACTTAGTGTATTTACTCCCTTATAACTAGGGTGACCATATATCATGATGAGCCTGGTACAGTGCCTCCTTACATTCTGAAAAATGTCCTGACCTATTTGAAATATTCTTTTCTTTTTTTTTAAAGATTTTTATTGGGGAATTGGGGAAAGGGGAACAGACAAGTTGCTGTCCTTTTGTTCTTCAGTCTAGTTGTGGAGGACGTCGCTTCACTGGCCCAAGTTGGCACCATAACTGCGCTCTTCCCGGCCGAGGCAGATCAGTCGCCGGCTTCTAGATGGCTGTTCACTGCAGCTGCTGGCCGCTCACGCTGGCTACATACGGTAGCCCATGGCAACCCACTGCCACAGGGGCTGCAGCCTACGCCGTCGCCAGCGACTCACAGCAGCCCAGCTCCAGGTTGAGCTGTTGTTCAGCATCTTAGCTGTGGAGGGCAGTGTCACTGGCCCTCATATGTGGGATCCGAACCGGGGCCCTCTGGTGTCCCAAGCCAGCTCTTAACCAATGCGCCACTCGGCCGGCCCTGAAATATCCTTAAAGAGCCAAAACAAAGATGTTTCTATTGGAACGTCTTTTTAACAGGAAAAAAATGTTACCTGACAAAGATGTTATTTTATGTAGAGCTTACTTACACCTTTGAACACTTAAATAGTTGTTGATTTCTAGGAGGTACATAGACCATGGGAGAACTTAGAACTTGTTCATGACAGTGGGCTATGCTCTACCTGACCATTCCAACACCTGATCCCCCAAAGCACACAGTGCACCCACAGAATGTGGGTGTTTTATCAGACACTAGTCTGGCTGAGTCCAGGAGTTTGTTTCTTCAATCTGCAGTAGTTTAGAGGAGTCTTCCCAAACTAGAATCCTTGAATTACATGAAACCATCCCAAAGACTCCTCTGAGCTATGTCTTTATCTTTTTAATAGTCACCTTCAGATTGCATCCCTGTGTACTCAGTTCCCTCCCCCAGGCACTGTTTCCCTCTGCTCTAAACAGCCTGTTCCTAATTACGTATAACTGATATTCTCCTGCAGAAATGTGTGGCCTTTGCTCCACAGCAGTTATGGAATTAGGGTGGAACACCTCAGCCCTTGTGGACACTCAGACTGGTTTCATTTTTGTTCCTATCTCTTCAATTATTCTAAAGGATTCTGGTGCCTTAATCTCAGAATACATATAATGATTGGTAGTGCTTAGCAGTATATAATGGGGCTTAATCATTTACTGCCCAAACAGGACACCAATTAAAAATGCTTAATGAACTACCGGTAAAAGGTAGTATTTGGAGGCTGGGGTAGAGATTGGAAAGGACTTTGACAGAACCACAAATCTAGGACTGTCTAAGCATGCACCTGCTTATTCGTTTGTTCGTTCGTTCTTTCATTTTTTTAAATTATAGTTGACATACAATGTTATATTAGTTTCAGGTGTACAACATAGTGATTAGACATTTATATACCTTACGAAGTGAGCACCATGATAAGTCTAGTAACCATCTTTCACTTTACAAAGTTATTACATTATTGACTGGTTTCCCAATGCCGTACATTACATTCCCATGATTGATTTATTTTATAACTGGAAGTTTGTGCCTCTACATCCCCGTCACCTTTTTGCCCACCTCCCACCTCCCTCCCCTCTGGCAACCATCAATTCATTGTTTGTATCTATGAGTCTGTTTCTGTTCATTTGTTTTGTTATTTTTAGATTCCATATACAGAGAGTGCCCAAAAAAATGTATGCACATTTTAAGAAAGGAAAAAGCTATTAAAATTGTAATATATACTGATAACAAAAGATGAATACAAGTCATGTGTATACATTTTTTTGGCACCCCCAGTATAAGTGAAATCATACAACATTTGTCTTTTTTGCTCCTGCTTTCCTGCCGTGAAAGCCCCCAAATGCTTCGGCTAATGTGCTTCTGTATTCAACCTGTAGGGCTTAATTGCTGAAAATGGACACCCTACACTCAGTTGTATGCTAGAATGAGGCTTAAACATGAGGGGCTGGGGACTGCTCACTGTTCCGTGCTGTTCATCTTGGACCTGCCTCAGGCTTAGTTCTTTATAGTCTGTAGAACTGCCCAGCCAGAGCAAGCCCTGTTGTTGATAGATTTTTCTCTTCTCTGCTGAACTTGTGTGTGTACAATGGCATCACTGGAATCCCACTGAGCCTCTGCTCAGAGTGCCAAGGAAACTGCTAATGTGCAGGATCTGCAGCTCTGTGAGCTGGAGGGTGAATTGGTGAGCGGCTGATGAAGGGGTTGAAGGCCGAGAGGAGATGAGTGTAACCATGTTTCATTCATTTTGGCCTTCTGAATGAAGTTGTTTGTATCACTGTGCTTTGAGTAATGTCAGGATTTGGGGAGTCCTCTTTTTAATAAATGGTTTCAACTCTCCTAGTACTTTAATTGTATTAAGGTGAATCTTTGGGGCACAGATTTCCATGGGTATAATGGGAATTACTTTATCCCTTTCCCCCAGGACTGGCTTGACCTCAAGTTAAAGTTTTTGGGGCTGTGACCTGTTCCCATTATGATCTTTGGAGGCTGAAATTTTTTAAAAAGGACCCATCAGGAAAGTTGGGAGAACATATTCTGCTGTGCCCTCTTTGACCACCTGGTCCACCCCCATCTCCTTCCTCAAAGGCTTTAAGGCAAACTTATTTGGGCTGTCATGACAGTTAGCTTTATTTAGGAGCTGAAGAAAAGAGCTCTTCACCCTGAATTTTCAAAGTGCACAACCTGTCTCTGTAATTTCAGAAGAGTGGTCAGTAAGTATACAGAGCTCCGTGGAAGGTAGAGAACTTAAGTAGGTTTCTCTTTTGCCAGTTTGAGGGATTGCTCCGGAGATAGTCACTGGATTAGAGACTCTAGAACAATGGTTCTTAATCTTTTGAGTCACAGATCCTTTTCAGAATCTTATGAAAATCATGAGTCTTTCCTCAGGAAAATTCAGGAGCACAAACACTTGCATACACTTTCAAAACATATCATGGTACTCTCCGAAACTCATCCATGGATCCTGGGTTTAAAACCCAGGTTTTAAAAGGGTTTTAGAAGGACAGGCCTCTAAGCCATACTATTTCATTCCTTTTACAGATCCAGAAACTGATGAGATGAAGTTTCCAGATTGTAGTTTATCTTTGGAACAAAGCTGAGGTTGTTGGTTTCTTT
>NW_017731931.1:232659-234486 GCF_001890085.2 Hipposideros armiger
TGAAGATTCCCAATGTTCAGTTCTTATGGAGAGCAGCCCAGCTGGCTTGTCATGCTGGAGTAGATGAATTGTGAATGTTAATTATACTGATCAATACAGTGGCCTTGGTAACAGACTTGTAGCTGCTGTAGAATCTGTTTACCTCAGGTTTATAACAGAAAAGAGACCAAGCTGGTTGGGAACATGGTGTTCTAAGTGTAACAAGCTGTATTATGAGTCCAAGGAAAATGCGTGTTAGAAGGACTGACCCGATTGCACCCCTTCCCCGGGAGGGGTGGTTTCTGGTCTCATTTGCCAATTGAGAATGAATTGAGGTTGGCAGAGGCTTGGCTTGTAAGTGAGATGGGGTAGAGGCCATTTAGGAATCATAAAGGTTAGGAGAGGACCCATGTTGGTAATTGGAAGTGGAGTTGATGAGATTAGTTTCAACCCTTGCTTTCTGGGGAAGGAGCCCCTCCTATCTGGGGAGTAGAGAGTTCGGAATTCTGCACATTCTTTTCTGACTCCACAGGGAGGGGATTAGCTGCGTGCTGGGCATGTGTGGAATGAGAGCACCTTGCCAATTTGTACTGAATTTGAATCAAGCCATTGTGAAAATACAGCCTCTCTCAGACAAGCTCTTTGTCATGTTCTCCTAAATCCTGTGGATCCATCTGATGAATTGTCTGTACCTGACAGATGGAGTTGGTACTAAAGGCAAATTTTCTACTTCCTTTGCCTTACTTGTTTTATCTCCAAACAAGAATAGCTAACCCATTTGTCCCCTGCATTACTTGAGTTGCTTTATCAAGAGCCTGGTAAACCCGTTATGCCTGTGTTCGCTTTTTCAGATCCTGCTTAGATTATCATCAGTACTTCTCATGGAGTGGGAAGGAAGGAAGGAATGGACGGTATCAGTTACCAAGGGAGCTTTTTCAAAATACTCATTACTGGAGCGCTAACCCAGACCTACTTAATCAAAATGGGGAGAGGGTGAGAGTGAGGGGCAGGTGGGAAATGGGATGGTGTGTGCATTTTGAAATAGCTCGAACTTGAAAGATCCCAGACTTAGAACCACTCTTTCGTTATAGATTATCTAGCAAGGCTTGCCAAAATTGTTAATGAAATCTGACATTGGGATGGTAATGCAGCTGCCACCTATCCTGGATGACTGGCCATGAGGAAAAATGTTGTGCCCCATGTGAAGATTCCCAATGTTCAGGTCCTGAAAATAACCTATACTTTTCTTTTCCAGGGTATTCAGAGTAAGCTATGGCCAGAAATCATGCGGCCCTGTCAGCTCAGGGCTAAGCACCTCCTGTCTCCCAGGACGTGTGCTGGGTGTTTAGGATATGTCATTGAGCAAGACAGAGAGATCCATATCCCGTGGAGCTTGTACTCCTGTGACATTATTATTTGGGTCATGTAAGTTTAGCGTAGTAGTTCTTAATCATGTGGGACTTGGAGTTCTGTCAGAGCTGTGGTCATCTCCCAGAAATACGTACATATGTACAGCAATTTGCATATCGGGGAGTTGGCAGCCTGAAGCCCATCAATGGACTCCAGGCTAAAAACCTTGAATGCTTGCCTAGAACTGAGAACGTGATTTGGATAAAGCCAGGCCATGTGTTGGGTGTTTGACTATTATCTCCTAGCCAGAATGGTTGTAGTTTCTTCATGTGGACAGCCAAGGCAATTTGCAAAGAACTTGAGGGTGTCGCTAGGAAAAGTAAGTATGAGGAATGGCTAGGCCTCCACTAAACCAATAGCATTTCTTGACTCTTTGCAAGAATGATTTTGACTCTCTGTCCCCAGGCCCACCTCTAGTTTCTGGTTGGCTGAGCTTTT
>NW_017731931.1:237141-245279 GCF_001890085.2 Hipposideros armiger
TTGACCTGGAGCTGGGCTCTGTGAGTCGCCAGCGACAGCGTAGGCTGCAGTGGGCTGCCATGAGCTATGTGAGTGGCCGGCAGCCGGCGAGAGCTGCTGTGTGCGCCCGACCAATGACTGGCGACCGATTGCCTCAGTCCGGAAGAGCACAATGAGATAATACCAACATGGGCCAGTGAAGCGATGTCCTCCACAACTAGACTGAAGAACAAAACAGCAATTTGTCTACCTGTCTGCTCCCCTTACCCAATTCCCCAATGCTGTTCCCCTCTCTCAATTCCCCAATAAAATCTTTAAAAAAAAAAGTCAAGAAGGATGGCAAATATTGCCTCTCTGGAATGAAAAATACAGTAACGTTTTGATATGTCTGATTATCTTTGATAGATTCCTGTCCATGGATGGTGTCTCTGGTCTCCTCCTGGAGGCGTTAATATTTTGTGCTTTGTTTTTAAGAGCTGTGAAACTAAAGCCAGCTACAGCTGATCTTTAAAGTGATTTCACCTTGTCCTTTGTACTTCAAATTATCCAGTCTCACTACAGAATGGATCCTAGAAGGTCCTTTTCACTCATAATACTGTTACTACATAGTTGCTATTAACATTAGGTCTTTTAAGTCATTATTTTATTTAATGTTGCATTTTGATGGCTTTTTCTTCACTTGAGTCTATACTTTACGGGAGGCAGTGGATGGTGACTAGGAAACTGACATGGCTTCCATCTCATTAACCTTGGTTGGGTGGCAGTCTAGGGTTCAGAAAGTTGACCAGCATAGAGTCGGTAGCCACTTATTGGGAGCTGCTTGTAGTTCTGCCATATGCTATTGGGTTGTCGGAAAAGTCATGATGCATTTTTGCAATGAAAAACATAGAAAAAAATACGTCTTGATTTTTCCGATAACCCAATATTTGGCAAGTACATTAGCATCTATCACCTCTAGTAAGAGGCCTTCCCCAACGCTGAGCTAAAAGGTGGACTTCACTGAAGCCAACATAGAAGAGGGTTTGAATTTGTGAGATGTAATTGGCTTTCAGCTTCACTTAAGCTAGACTTCCAGATCAAGGAAAGAATTGTTCTTATATGTCTCCAATCTGGTTCCTTCTTGGTAGGCTAAGACATACGGCATTTACTCAGTCTGTGTGGCCACCCTTCAGAATGCCAGAGAGATTCCATCTTCTAAAGCTGTCCACTGATCGCTTGCTTTTGGTGTTAACTTCTTTTCATAACAATTAACTCGAATACAGATTTACCTATTTGTAAGTAGTTGACAAGTTTTCATCTTAACATAACAGCAGACCTTGCAGTAAGGTCTGCCAGTTTAATTTCTTGTGAACTGAACTACATTTAAAAATCAAGATTGGCTTTAAGGAGAGGACTGTGAATTAAGGCTAATGACTTTTATTACAAATATATAAGGTGAACAATAGTAACCTGGCTCTGTCTTTACCAACATTAAAAAATTATTGATTCTTATACTCCAATACAAAGTGATTTCCGAGTGAAAAAAAAGCAAGGTACAGAATATTTTAGCATGCTACCTTTTGAATAAGAAAGAGAGGGAAGGGCCAGCCAAGTGGCTCAGTTGGTTAAGAGCGCGAGCTCTGAGCAACAGGATCGCTGGTTTGATTCCCACGTGGGCCAGTGGACTGTGCCCAAGCTGAGCTGCCGAAAGGCGGCCAGATGGCGACTGGACTTGGAGCTGAGCTAGCTGCGCCCTCCACAACTAAGATTGAATGACAACAACTTGGCTGTTTCCCTTCCCCAATTTCTCAACACTATTCCCCTCCCCAATTTCCCCAATAAAATCTTTAAAAATAAAAAAACCAGGAAAGAGAGGGAAAATAAGAATATAAATACATATTTGCTTTTTTGTACCTCCAACAATGAACATAAACCAGAAACCAATGAAAATGGGGAGTGGGGAGCAGAGTTGGGGAGATTGGAAAGAAAGTGAGATTTCCCTGAATATACCTTTGAAACTTTGGAGATGTGTTTTATATGTCAAAAAATAAAATTAAACAGGAAAAAAGGAAAACTTAAAATTGCTTATAAACAAATGAACTACATATCAAATTGATATACTCATAGTCACTCAGAAAACAGTATTTTGACTATACATTCTTTGTGAAATATATTTGAAGGACAAAAAGAACCCCAATGAAATATTGACACTTCACTCTGTAGATTATTGTAATAATACTAGTCTTATAAAATAGAAATTTTATGTGTATTATAGAATAAAGCAAGTAAATATATTATTGCTATTAGAGACCAAGACTGTCAACATAAGAGATACAAATAGGAAAATTAAAAGTTAAAAAAGAAATCATGTTAAATTTGAAATGTAAACATCAATATGAACTCACAAGTAAAACAAGATTTGTTTTTCATGCCAGCTGAGTGGCACGTTGGTTAACAGCTGGTTTGGGACGCCAGCTCTGAGCAGCAGGGCCCTGGTTCAGATTCCACATGAGGGCCAGTAACACTGCCCTCTGCAGCGAAGATGGTGAACAACAGCTTGATGTGGAGCTGGGCTGCCGTGAGGCGCCGGCGACGGCGTAGGCTGCAGCCCCTGCTGCAGTTGGGCTTCCATAAGCTACCGTGAGTGGCTGGCAGCCAGTTTGAGCTGCCAAGAGCCGCCGTGAGCTGCCGTCCAGAGGCTGGCGACCGATCTACCTCACCCGGGAAGAGCACAATGATAATACCAACATGGGCCAGTGAAGTAACGTCCTCTACAACTAGACTGAAGAACAAAAGGACAGCAACTTGTCTGTTCCCCTTCCCCCGATTCCCCAGCACTNGGGACCTGTCACTTTTGCTTATTGTCAAACAACTCAGAATTAAAACGGGAGGGCAGATAAGGCTTTTCTTTGTGTATACCAATGTCAGTATGTCCCTGTTCCTGGAAAAGTTGGTATTTGATTTGAATGAATGACTCAACCCTGCCTCAGGGCTAGTACAATGTGTAACATGTGCTACAGAAACATGAATGAAATTTCGTTTGGGACACTGGGAGAAGGAATTATGTAGAAAAATCACGACCAGATTTAGAGGTTGGAGCACAGTGAGCATGCAGAGTTCTAGACCAGCTCTCCCTTCACCTCCCTGAAATCTGGTCTTCAGTATAACCACAGGCCGGAGACCTCTTTAGGGTGGGCTTTTCAGGGATGTGCTTGTTTTTCTGCCTGGGGGAAGAGGAGCTTTCCAGACCCTCCCTGAGGGATTGCTGAATGGATTGCTGAATAAGTGCTGTATTCAAGGCCTTCCTGGCCAAACTTGTCTAAACTTGGAGCCCATTAGAGAGCTGAGCCCACAGTCCTCCCCAAAGGAGCAGGGAGGCTAGATGGTTCCATTTGTAACTGCATATGGACAAACTGTTGTGCTGTGAAACCTTCCAGTCTGCTGTTAATATAAGAACATCTCATTTGTTTGCTCAATGATGCATTAAAGCCATAGCTACCCAATCTAAGGGAAAATAATAACACTACCAATTATCTTTATTTTCTGTTTTTAAAGCCGTTTAAAATGATCAAAAGAATTTCAGATCTCTCTTCCTGGGTCTGTTTAGATCTCTTTTGAGGTTCTATTTAAGTTGTGAAATAATTAAAACCTGCTACTTCATTTTTAGAAAAGTTCTATTCTTAACCATGTAACCAGAGCTTTTTCTTTATTCATTAAATGAGTACTTTAAATAAATATCTACCATGGATATAAAACAAAGATTCGAGCATCACATACCATGTTACTTAAACCCAGAATACTTCAATAAAATTAATAACCTTATAAATACTGTTTTTAGTCATAGTAGAGTCAGAGAAGTGGTACCAGAACATGGGAAATCATCAATGACAAAATGTATCTTTTAAAAGAATTTTTACTGGAGGCTCCCAAATTTAATATAACTTGTTTTGTATTGGAAAACTCCAACTTTGCTAGATTTTTCAGACATAAGATGCAAGGTGACTTGGAATGGGTACTGTTTGAGTGGCACACTACAGATGAGAAAGGAACCTAGTGGAATGTTCTCAATTTAAGGGCATATTCTCTGATTGTACTGTTAATGTAACAGAAAAATCCCCCCATTAACCATTCCATATAGCATGAATGAACTGCCTTTAAAAGCACATTTAAAATACATTCTCTGTTGCATGCTTTAAAGTATGGTCATTTCTTATGAAAATAGCCAGCAAGTTTCTCAGATGATCAGAAGAAAAAAAATCACTGGCCAGTTTTAACCATACCAAATTGAAAACCACCTGTATAAATAAATCCAGGTAGAATTGCTAAGTTGCTTTTGATGCCAATAGGAAATTCTGGGTCATTTCTTTCATCTGAGTAAAATTGTCAGGATTAGACTGCCTGTACATTCTCACCAATCCATCCCCAAAATACAGTGGAAGTTAATGCCAGAATGCATGTTTGGGCTCTGCTGTTCTCTGTTCACTCTTTGCAGGTCTAAGCAGCAGTAAATCTTCTGTATAAAGAAATCATGCGAGGAATCGCAAGCCACTCATGTTGAAGCAGATTGCTTAAACTATAGAAAGTCATAGACATCTAGGCATTCAACCTTGGTTTTCACAATATTAGTTAAGTGTAGATTTCATACTTCTAATCAGCTTTAAGTAAAAGTCCTGATTTACTGATGATTTTTCTTGTTCTTTGAATGCCAAGATTTAAGCAAAAACAGTTTGAAAATTTAAAGACCAGTGAGTGATATTCTAGCCACGTTATTTATTGATAAAATTTGCTGAGTAACTTTTCCTATACAAAATTTGATTTTCACTTTTGGTTTGCCACACAACCTAAAGCAAGAGGTTTTTATCCTTGTGCATCTGTTGACTTTACTCATTAAAAAATGGCCATCCAGGGCCGGCCCTGTGGCTCAGTTGGTAAAGAGAGTGAGCTCTGAGCAACAGGGTCACTGGTTCAATTCCCACTGGGCCAGTGAGCTGCGCCCAAGCTGAACTGCCGCTGAGCTGCCAACAGGTGGCAGGATGGCTCAGCTGGTGAGAGCACATGCTCCTAACAACATGGTTGCTAGCTCCTCTCCCGCATGGGATGATGGGCTACGCCCACCCGCAACTAAGATTGAACATAGCACTTGGAGCTGAGCTAGCTGCGCCCTCCACAACTAAGATTGAAGGACAACAACTTGGCTGTTCCCCTTCCCTAATTCCTCAATAAAAACCTATAAAAAAATTTATTTTAAAAAAATGGCTATTCAGAAAGTCATATAGGTCCAGAGTCTTTTGTATTCTGGTCTGGGGGTGGGGGTGGGGGGGACGGGGCGTGTATTGTATTCATTCTGGAGCAATAGGTAGCTCTTCTTTTCAAATAGCCCCAAAGAAATTGCAGCCAACTATTCCTTTCAACCAGCTTATTTCTTATGGGCTGTCTAAGGTTGTGATTTTATACTGAGACCTTTATCCAAAATTGAACATTTATATTTCAAGTTAGAAAGTCAAGAAGGGGCCAGCCGAGTGGCTCAGCTGGCAAAGAGCTCACTTGGGACCCCAGCTCTGAGCAGCAAGGCCGTGGTTCGGATCCCACATGTGGGCCAGTGACGCTGTGCCCTCTACAGCTAAGATGGTGAACAACACCTTGACCTGGAGCTGGGCTCTGTGAGTCGCCAGCGACAGCGTAGGCTGCAGTGGGCTGCCATGAGCTATGTGAGTGGCCGGCAGCCGGCGAGAGCTGCTGTGTGCGCCCGACCAATGACTGGCGACCGATTGCCTCAGTCCGGAAGAGCACAATGAGATAATACCAACATGGGCCAGTGAAGCGATGTCCTCCACAACTAGACTGAAGAACAAAACAGCAATTTGTCTACCTGTCTGCTCCCCTTACCCAATTCCCCAATGCTGTTCCCCTCTCTCAATTCCCCAATAAAATCTTTAAAAAAAAAAGTCAAGAAGGATGGCAAATATTGCCTCTCTGGAATGAAAAATACAGTAACGTTTTGATATGTCTGATTATCTTTGATAGATTCCTGTCCATGGATGGTGTCTCTGGTCTCCTCCTGGAGGCGTTAATATTTTGTGCTTTGTTTTTAAGAGCTGTGAAACTAAAGCCAGCTACAGCTGATCTTTAAAGTGATTTCACCTTGTCCTTTGTACTTCAAATTATCTAGTCTCACTACAGAATGGATCCTAGAAGGTCCTTTTCACTCATAATACTGTTACTACATAGTTGCTATTAACATTAGGTCTTTTAAGTCATTATTTTATTTAATGTTGCATTTTGATGGCTTTTTCTTCACTTGAGTCTATACTTTACGGGAGGCAGTGGATGGTGACTAGGAAACTGACATGGCTTCCATCTCATTAACCTTGGTTGGGTGGCAGTCTAGGNGTTGTTTTTCTAACATAGACCCCTCCCACATGGGTGATAATGGAGTACTTCAGGTGAGAAATTGATGAGAATTTCCAGCATCTCAGTAAATCCCTTTATACTGCCAGAAATAAGAGGTGAGGGAGGAGACTTGAGAATACGTGGTCTCCAGCTTCTTAGCCTAGTGGCATGGGAACCCCAGGGCAAGAGGCTAGAAGCTCAGGGATATCCTTAGATATAGTGGGAAAGGTAACTTAAATTTCCCACTAAATTTTAAACCCTTAGCATCAGGGACACTACCGAAAGTTGAAACTGGTATTCTGGCTTACACATGTTCTTGATTTAAGGAACAGAGGCTTGAGATTTGGGGAGCAGTGGTGAGTTGAGCACTTTCATTTTAGAACATGTGGTGGAGTCCTGGAAGCAGTAAACAGCTCTGCCCAGCAGTGCTGAGCAAACTTCTGATTGGTCTCATTCTGCAACCCCAGCTGCCCCTTTGGAACCGAAGGCTGAGCTCAAAGTTCAAAAGCTATCAATATATATGCCCTTGTCTTTGAAATGCACCTTCTTTAGAGTTAGTCTTCTGGGAATTGGGCCAATCCTTGTCCTAACCAGGAACTTAGGCTCTAGTTGGCACTGAGGATTTTGTGTGTGACATTTCCCTAAAGAATGTGACCTCGTCAGGATTCAGGGGAAAGGGAGACCTTCAGAATTTTGCAGCTTCACAAGTGGAAATAGGTGCTTCATAGAGATGGCAGATGTGTTCAGTTGTCCTGGTAACTGAGTTTCCTGTGGGTGGCCAGGTGGCCTCTAACTCCTTATTCGGTGCTTGAGCTTTTAGTGCCCAGCTTCAGAGCACCTGACTTCTTAGCAAGCAAGACATGAAGATTCCCAATGTTCAGTTCTTATGGAGAGCAGCCCAGCTGGCTTGTCATGCTGGAGTAGATGAATTGTGAATGTTAATTATACTGATCAATACAGTGGCCTTGGTAACAGACTTGTAGCTGCTGTAGAATCTGTTTACCTCAGGTTTATAACAGAAAAGAGACCAAGCTGGTTGGGAACATGGTGTTCTAAGTGTAACAAGCTGTATTATGAGTCCAAGGAAAATGCGTGTTAGAAGGACTGACCCGATTGCACCCCTTCCCCGGGAGGGGTGGTTTCTGGTCTCATTTGCCAATTGAGAATGAATTGAGGTTGGCAGAGGCTTGGCTTGTAAGTGAGATGGGGTAGAGGCCATTTAGGAATCATAAAGGTTAGGAGAGGACCCATGTTGGTAATTGGAAGTGGAGTTGATGAGATTAGTTTCAACCCTTGCTTTCTGGGGAAGGAGCCCCTCCTATCTGGGGAGTAGAGAGTTCGGAATTCTGCACATTCTTTTCTGACTCCACAGGGAGGGGATTAGCTGCGTGCTGGGCATGTGTGGAATGAGAGCACCTTGCCAATTTGTACTGAATTTGAATCAAGCCATTGTGAAAATACAGCCTCTCTCAGACAAGCTCTTTGTCATGTTCTCCTAAATCCTGTGGATCCATCTGATGAATTGTCTGTACCTGACAGATGGAGTTGGTACTAAAGGCAAATTTTCTACTTCCTTTGCCTTACTTGTTTTATCTCCAAACAAGAATAGCTAACCCATTTGTCCCCTGCATTACTTGAGTTGCTTTATCAAGAGCCTGGTAAACCCGTTATGCCTGTGTTCGCTTTTTCAGATCCTGCTTAGATTATCATCAGTACTTCTCATGGAGTGGGAAGGAAGGAAGGAATGGACGGTATCAGTTACCAAGGGAGCTTTTTCAAAATACTCATTA
>NW_017731931.1:252134-277479 GCF_001890085.2 Hipposideros armiger
AAAAAAAAGATTTGTTTTTCTCTCCACTGAAAGAACCTGGAGGCCCTGATGTCACTAATAGCAATTAGCACACCTTATACCTACATACTAGTTTCTAAATACCATTCTCCACTGAACAAAGTCAGGGCTTCTTGGAGAAATGGTTGATTCCTGGTCTGGAGCAGAGGAAGAACAGGTGAGCCTGGTATATCTTTCTATGTCAGAAAGGAAGGAAGTGCTTAAGTGGGGTCATGTCAGAAGGACAGAAGAGTCAGCTTGAAGGAGGCTCCCACTGGCCCAATTTGGGACAGTTGGAATCTTCTGTGCTCTCATTGTGTAATTGAATGTAACATATTGAATAAATAAAAATAATGACAAGTTAAAAAAAATAGCGAGAGAGGGAGAAGAAAAGCTTTTCTTTAACAAAGAATGCCAGCTAATATATATAGAACAATAGAAAAAAAGTCATGATTTTATAAACCATCCTCCTCCCCAATATAACTGGTTCCAGCAAAGGCGAGGAAGAGATGGTAAAGTCACTAGGGAACAGGATATTCATAGGCTGACAAGTATTACCCCACAAATTACCCTTAACTTGCAAAGGAGAAAATACACCTTTCAAACACTGATGGTCTCACTTTAACCAAGGTTCAGTTCAGTGTTACTAATGTCGAACAACCTGATGTTATGTGCCACCTGATATGCAAAGTGAAGTTACAACATCATCTGAAATATTCTTGCGGAAATTTTAACTTCTTTCTAATCAAACCTCAAAATTGAACTTCCAGGTAACAGGAAAGTAACAATGTGAAAAATTCAGACTATGGAAGATTCTGTAAGGCAGCTGGCCTGGGTTCTTCAAGAAAAGTCAGTATCATGGGGTGGTGGTGGCGAAGCGGGAGGGCTGTTCTAGATTCGCAGAAACTAAAGACCTGACAGCCAGATGTGTTTAGTGAACTTTGATTCCATCCTGGGTTGGAAGAATAGGGGAGGCTGTTGGGTCTACAACTATGGAAGATATTCTTGAGATAATCGGAGAAGTTTAAATGCAGACTGGACATTTGATAATAGAGAATTATTATTAATATTTTCTATTAAAATTCTTAGTTATGATCATGTTAACATGGTTCTGTAGGAGGATATATCCTTGTTCTTAGAAGGTGCATTCTGAAGAATTGGAGAACCTTTATGTTTGCAACCTTTTTTTTTCTTTCAGGACCATTTGAAAGTATGCATGTGTGTGCATATGTACATATACAGAGAAAGAAACCTAATATGGAAAATGGAAAGTTTCAATCTAGATGGAGGGTATATAGGTGTTCATTATTTTTAAATTTTTGTATGTTGAAAATGGTCGTAATAAACTTGGAAAAATAAATAGGAAGTGCAACAGTGGTGGTGGGGGATGAGATGGGGGTACCTTTGGTGTATCACTGAAGTCATGAATATGTTTTAGGAACCTAGATTTCTTCAGTCACCTGCACCAAAAAAAATTTTTTTTTGATGTGGAGTTGATAATTCAATGTCAGGAGCAAAGAATGACTGGATTGTTTTCATATAATGTTGGTAGTGGATAGAGGATGAGGAAAGTATGGACAGGGCGGTAACTAAGTAGGCATTGAAACATAGTCCGGATGTGTGTTACATTCTGTTGTAAATTGTGGTTTTCAAAAGATTAGGAAACTCTTCCCTGTCCTACTTGTAGCCATTTTTTAACCTGTTAATTTTACCTCTAGTTTGCAGTTGGAGGCCCAGATCTCTCATTTTTACTAGATCACTTTAGGAGATAATAGAAACTACTAAAGTGTATTGTCTCACACCAAGAGGGGGAGTAGCTGATAAGGGTAAACACCGCTCTTTGGCAGAGGTTTTCAAGCTTTGTGTCTCTTCATCACCATTTAAGTGACTCAGCAGTGTGGGCCCTGGTGTTGCATCTCCCCTTCCTCCCACCAATGTTGATGAAAGATCAAGTTGAATCCCATTTTGAAAGGAGTGTTTCTTTTGACTGGAATTGGATTCCAGCTCTGTGTGTGTGTGTGTATGTGTTATATCCTATTACTATTGAGAAACAGAGGGGTGGGGTCGGGGAGGGACGTGTGCTATGGTGGGTCCGCTTGCCCACTCTTTCCCTCCCAGACGCTCAGGCCCCATCAAGGGAACTGAGAACTTAAAAGACTTGAGACCTTGAAGAAGGACCTGCTGAGATTATATAAATTGGGGAATGTCTCCGAAAGCCAATAGAAAGAGGATACTGGTCCTTTCAAATCCTCAGCAGTAAGAAAGACAGAACCCTCTACTCACTTCTAAGCTATGCTTTCTCAATTATTTGTTTTCTTCATTGTTGTTTACCTTTGAGTCTAGTGCTTCACCCTTAAGAGGAAACCCTTCTGAGGGAATTAAAAGTTGTTAGGTAGGCATGTGAAGTAATACAACTCCTAGCCTAAACTGTGATTTTTGGAGGCCTGAATTCAAAAACATCTAGATAAGGCTGTGAAGACTACGGTATCTAACATGTTCCTAGAGAAGTAGTAAAATTCAGTGACAACCATTTGTGTTGTTAGACTGTGGGTCCGAAAACATGTACAGATTGGAAGGGGCCATCTTTCCTTCCATAACTCTTTCCTGGAATGGCAGGCACTGGGTACATTGGTGCCTACCCAATGCGTTGACTAAAAGAATATAGCACCCCATGAGTATTATTATCCTGATCACCATTGCTTGGCCATAGTGTCATAGTGGAAGTCTGGCAGCTTTTAATTCTCCATGATTCAGGAGCTAGAAGGCAAAATTGGGTGGATTAACACCTAAGTAGGTAGACCATGTGTTTGCGGAAGTAAACTCAGCTTCTAATGGTAAAAAACATCAATTAGGATCAGCTGAACGAGTGGGATACAACAGTTTTTCATCTCTGGAGGCTTATAGCTATTTTGGGTTGATCCTTTTTTCTTGGTAAATTCTGTACAGCAGTTTTTTCAGCTCACTCTGACACCAGACTAACCACTAGGTGGTAGATGTACCATACCCCAAATTGTTTCTTCTGTAGAGCTTTTCTTTACCGTTCTCAGTATCACATAGAAGAGAGTCCAACTCTTGTACTCACTGAGCTATTTGAAGAGTTGCTCAAAAATAGCATGTTAAATTGGCCTGATATTTGAGTTTTTAAGGCACAGCAAGTAGACTTCTGTATTTGGATGTGCTATTTGGAGACTGGGTCAGTCTGACCCTCTTGCCTTTCTGAAATGTATTAGTTCAAGAATGGAATACTGGTGTGCTTGTTGTGGGTAAGGCTGTTTACGGGGTGATGACTATCCAAACACAAAATAGTTCTTGAACAGGACTTTTTGATTTTCAGATACCTTTGGACTTATCTTCCTTTCCCTCCCCTTCTTCCCCATCTCTATATTGTATTCAGACCTAGCATTCCTTACAGATCTGGATTTGAAGAAACACTGAAGGACACCAATTAAGACTTAATAATGATTGGAAGAAATGATAATGGGAAGTAATGTAAACAGAACAACTTGGCAGTCTTTGGGTTTTGTTTTTCCCTAACTGATCATATTTGCTTAAATGCAGTGAGGCCAACCCAGTTAGAAGGCTGTTATTGAGGTCTGGTTTCACTAAAGAGAAAACTTGTGATGTCCAAAAACCGCTTTTGGCAACAGTGTTTTTAGTTACAATGTGAAGGTGAACCACACTGCAGGAGGTACTTGGCCTAGAGGAAGACAGCTTCCACTGACGAGCTCCAGGCTGGAGGAAGCCAGGGGAGCAGCAGCTGCATTCCACAGCCGCAGCTGGGGTGCAAGCTCTCCTCAGCATGTGGGTGTTGGGATGGGAGGGAAGACAAGGTTATCGTGCATCTTTGTGTCGCTAGACCACCTTATTTATAAGCAGTGAAAATATCAAAGAGCTGCAAGAATACAGCCACCCACCCATCCATGTTGCAGCTTAAGTTCACATTCCGCCCACTTCAGGTATGGACAGTATTCATTATTTGAGAGATGGGACACTGCAGTGATTCATAAGCTGCTTCCAACACAGTGTAATATTTTTAGATGGGAAAGATTTTGCTAAGCTGTAGGGAACTGATGAGCTGTATTAATACGAGGTGGGATTGTGACTATTAATGCATTTCTCAGGGTGCTTAAGAAGCACATTTCTATCTTGCTACAGCCGCCTCTCTATTTTTTATTTTAACTGCAAATGTTATTGCAGTTCCCTCCCCCACGCCCTGGTAGGTGGTGTCTGGGAATATACCCAGAACCTTTTGAAAAAATGAACAAGGGAGGGAGTCATAACAGCCATGGAAGGAGAGCAGCTTCCGAATGGGCTGCCATGTGAGAAGCAAGGAGGCTGAGGGAGGCAGGGCTGCCTCTGGAGAGGATGAGAAGGCACCGATGGTCTCGGCTGTGTGTTTTTCTGCCTCCAGAATAACTGCATATTGGGCTGAAAGTCATTACCTTAAGCCAAGATTGTAGTCTCTTCAGTAAAACTAGCTTTGCTGGCTACAGAAGTCGTGTGAACATGCACTGGGAAACCCTGTCTAGAAGCGCAGATGCTGACCTGGCACCACTTCAATGAGTGCTTTGGGGGGTGTTTTTGAAAGACAGTTGTGCTTTTGACATTTAAGCTATTTAAAGTTTTAGCACCTAAACTGAAAAGGCTGCTGCTTCAGCTTTAAAAGGTACTTGTTAATCAAATTCTGGTACGGTATATGATGTTTAGCTTGAGCCTTTAATTATTTACTTTTTTTTTTTTTGAAATTTGATTGATTTGATTTTACAGAAAAAAAGAAATTTGAAAGGTTCACTTATTCATAGATAATCATTGAACACTTTCTATGTGCGAGGCCCTGGGCTAGATAGATCCCAGGCTGTGTAGCTCCTTCCCTTCCATGCCTTCAGGACCTGTCCTGGAACTTCACAAAACAGGCTGTGAACTCTACCTCCTCCTCATTTCACAGAGTAGCCCAAGGAAGAGAACTTGCCCAGTTGGATGTTCAGCCAGGTGGGTTTTAAGAGGAAGTCCACTCAAGTTTTTGTCTCAGGCCTGCTGCCCAGCAGTGGTACCTCTGGCTATTTATGGCTCGGCTAGTCTCTGCTTTCATTCTTGGTTTGAACACAAACCTGAGCTCCCTCACCTACCGCTTCATTACCTGTGGAGTCCTGCTAATTCAGTAACCGATTCGTTCAGATTAGCTGCCTGTGCCTAGGCTGCACACGGAAGCCTGATTCTTACACTGCTTGCTGATGCTACCTAGCTGGAGGGTACATGTGACAGCGGAGGGGAACACTTAACTAACGGGCAGTGTACTGATCCTGGCTTCAAAGTGGCTATAACCATGTTGCTAGCATTATGGAGAGATTTTCATCTGGAAGAGCTGCATTTCCAGAGATATTTGCTGAAGACTTAGCTTAATGGACTCTCCATGGAAACCTTGTCAGGTTTAGTCAGATTGTGAGGAAAATCTCAATTCAGATTCCCAACCCATTCTGTTTCTCAGGAGGCTGAAGTTTAAAAAGTTTATCAGGGTTTAAATAGGAATTCAGGAGGAAAGTTTAAACCATTTATAGAAAAAAGTGTTTTCATACCCTTTAAAAACATCCATTAATTTGTCTATAAATAATAATAATTGTAAGTTATTTGCTATTTGTTAAAGCCAGTTTTCTAAGTATCTTTCAAACAATTACCTAGTTCTGGTTTATTTTAAGAAAGCTTTTTAAGCAGAGTTTACCAAGTCATTATTTTCTCCTTCAAATTAGTCCTGAGTAGTTGGAATTGACTATGGGGTGTGTTTTTAGTTTCTCCTTCATTAGTGTATTCTGGCATTTCACTGGGTATAGAAGTTTCTGGGGATACTACATTGGCTTTGTGAAATATAAGTATGTGATTAGTCTCTTGACGATTGGCACCCCAATGCTCATCACCATTTCAAGGCATCTGTTGATACTAATAATTCTTTCAAAAAAGATGACCATTGCTAACTTCAGGATAAGAATGTGCTACAAGAGAATATTCTGAAAAAAAGAAAAGCAAGCAGAAGTACATGAAATTATGCCTGTTTTTTTATTGAGTTGGGAAGAAAGGTAAAGAGTTTAATGTGTCAAAGTTATAAGAGGAAAGAAAACTTTATGGAATGTGGGAAGAAAAATTTGTGCAATTGGATAGATGCAAAAAGAATTGGGTCTTAAGCATCCCCCCTCCCCCCACAAAAAAATTCTGCTGAAACAATTGGGCAGAGACAGTAGTTGGCATTTCGGGAGGAGTCAGAAACTAGATTCCACCTGCCCTCATTTCTGATGGGAGAGTTGCTGACTTAGTAGGAACCATAAGATACCAACTTACAGAGAAGACAATGTATGGCCTTAAAAAAAGTGGAACATTTTATAGAATCCTTGTAAGGTTTCAACTTTGTCTTCCTCTTACAGCAGATCCAGTTTGCTGATGACATGCAGGAGTTCTCCAAATTCCCCACCAAGACTGGCCGGAGATCTTTGTCTCGCTCCATTTCTCAATCCTCCACTGACAGCTACAGTTCAGGTAAGTGTGGACTTCGAGTCCTCTCTGATCCCTTTTCCCTGATTCAGAGTCTTAAACTGGTTCTCTCCCCAGGGCTCACTTATCTAGAATCTGAAAATACCTCATGTCAGGACTGCCCATCTTTGTGCCGAAAGCTGATAATTAGTGGTTGGGCAATGGGAATGTTCCCAGCCAGCCTTGTGGCTGGGGAAGCTTTTGTCATCTTGAGGCTTTCTTTTCCAGCTGTCTCTGTGTGTGGTCTGTGGCCAGTGCCTGGTTGAGAGTTCTGGGCTGGTTCCCATTCCCACGTTTATCCCGTGTCACAGAAGGAGAAAATCAATGGTATTTTAGCTGACAGAACTGGCCTTGAAAAGAGGTGTACTTTGGAAGCATAATTTCTAACTCCTTATGTAAGATATACCCTGCTACCTTTTTCTTTCTTTTCTCCAAGACTGCTTGAATTGTAACAATAAAAATTAGTATTTGGCTCCTTTCATTTACTAGGTTAGGTTAACCTTTATGTTGAAGTGTCCTCCCTGTTAACCTCTGGAGTGGGAAAGAGTCAAACTACTGTCATGTGCATGCTCCAGCTCTGTTTCTTTTCAGTTCTTCTCCACTGTCTTTACTGTATAAGTAGTCTCTTTTCTGGTTTGAATTGTGCCCGTCTCAGCTTTAAAGGAGGTACTAGAAAATTAACATGGAAAAGGATATCGAATCTTAGAATTTGGGTACCAGAGAAGCCGACACTGAAAGAGCCACAGGGACATCTAATCCAACTCCCTGCTGTTCAACTGAGGAAACATTGTTGAAACATTAAGAGGCTCGCCCAAGGGTGGGATTGCCGTTAGCGTCTGCAAAGAGATTGGTACCGAAAGCCATTTATTGTCTTTTGCAAGAATATTGCTTGCGTTGTATTATTAAAATATGGACTTGTGGTACAAGGAATATAAAAAAGCCGAAGGGTGGTCTTGCAGGGCTGCGTTCTGAAATAAATGAATATACAGATTCACTGTGAGCCTGTGTTCAAGAAAAGGCTCCAAACATAATGGCTGTCAAATGACAAGTCATCTTGGAGTGACAGATATAAAGGTGGTGGATGACAAGCAGGCTAATCATAGCTACGAAAGAATTACTTGTGAAAGATTGTGTTATAAGAGGAAGAAAGGTGGAATGAGTGAAGAAATCTTTTACAGGGTCTTCAGAGATCTTGATGGCCAAGTGTTATGGGAAACTAGGACATTTTTAAAAGCTTAGTCAAATTGTTCTAGGAGGTAGATACCGACAGCAGTATTTTTGTTAGCTAGACAGAAGTATTTGTTAGCTAAGCCATATATAGAAGTCAGTGAGAGAGACCGGATGCATAGTGACCAGGGAAATATTCGATCCAGAGAGTAACGAATGGTTTGAGAGGTAAGGAGTGATTATTATATATCCTCCTGCATATCTATCTGAAAGGACATTTGTAGCTTTTGTGTGAAGCTGCTTTTTAAAGTCAAACCTCATGAGTGATCTTAGGACTCTCAATAGAACCAGAGTAGCTCACCTTTTGTGTCATTTCTTTCCATCTCTATATCCTTGAGCACAATCTAGTGTGAAATCCCTTGTAAGGTTATCTTACCACTCTGTGTGGTCCTCTGAACAGCAGCGTCAACAACCCTGGGAGCTTGTTAGAAATGCTAATTCTTGGGTCCCACCTGAGGCCTACTGAATGGGATGTCTAGTGATGGAGCCTAGCCAACTGTGATTTAACAAACCTTCCACATGAGTCTGTTAGATGCTTTAGATGCTTAAATTTGAAACCAGTACTCTATAGAAATAGCATTCCTTATGTACCCTAAATTATTATTCCACTTTTGCCATGTCTGGTTCCAATTCAGGATGGGACCAAGTACCCCTATTATCTGGGATTCACTAGAGCCAGTACCAGATTGGGATCAATAGTCCCTTATCACAGGCATTAATGGCAAAGTGTCATCAGGGTGGGTAAAAGGGCCACAACCCTAAAAGATCCACAATAGTTTCATTCATACCATTTAGTAAATAAACCCTGGAAAAGAACTGAAAGCGATGTAAAAGGTGACTCCAGTTAAGTGTTGGCTTCGCTTAAATGAGAGTCCCTTGGGGACCGCACTCAGTGGAGTAGGGACCATTGAGGCTTTTCTGTCCTCGTTTCTTTCTTTCCTGGCTCTAGCTGCATCCTATACAGATAGCTCTGATGATGAGGTTTCTCCCCGAGAGAAGCAGCAAACCAACTCCAAGGGCAGCAGCAATTTCTGCGTGAAGAACATCAAGCAGGCAGAATTTGGACGCCGGGAGATTGAGATTGCAGAGCAAGGTAAAGAAAGGGAGTGGGTAGGGTACCAGAAGCAACCCACTTGCTGGTCACCAGGATCCACAGACAACTTAAGACTGGAAAGCTTACTTGAAAGTCTCCTGGGAAAATCCAGTATCCTGGTCTTTTGTACAAACAGATATCTGTATGGAGCTTGAGCCTCAGGATTTTTGTTCTTGTTCTCCCTTGTTTCCTGTTCTCAGCATGTGGTAATTAGAGTAGTTTCTGTTCCCTGCCACCCCCATCCCCCACATGACACCATATTCAGAGATCTACTTTCACAGTCAGCAAGTCCTGGATCACTGCTGCATGGTGGTTGGTTCTGCGGAATCCCACCACAGCTGCCAATCTCCAAGACCCAGATTTCCCAGAAGCAGCAGATGTGGGAGGGTTTTTAGCTCTACATGTGGTGACCTAGGGTCTCATTTGGTCTTTGGTCCTGAGCACCCTCTGCTGGAGCAAGAGTGAAAGTGACTAACAGTCAGCTTAGTCTTGCTTTCTCCACCGGACACCCCAGTGAGGTCTCTTGACTCTTCTGCTGCTTTGCCATTGAAAGCATGTTCTATACTGGGAGGGAGTATGAGAACCAAAGAGACTGGCAGGATAGGGCTAGACAGCAGAGAAAACCAGAAGCAAGTGGCTTCTACTGAGGGTAAAGCTTTCTTCCTGGTGTGATGGTTGTATATAGGAGTCCATTAGCCAACGCCATAACAGCTTTCCTCTCCTCCCAGATGAACGGTGAGACTCACCCTCCATTTGATCAGTTATTCAGCCTCTCTGCAGATAAGGCTGAAACAGAGGACGGGAGAAATTCTAAGTGATTGGATGAAAACCCTCTACTGTTGTTTTGCTGTTGAAGCTGCCAGTTATCACAGAAATATGCTTTGAGTTTTTCTAATTTATCTCACAATATCTCAAAAGATCCAGACCGGCCCTAGCTGTTGCTGGGGCAAGAATTGATGATATTGCTAGTGCAGACCTAGCTCAAATCCTCTGTTCTTTCACAGACATGTCTGCTCTGATTTCACTCAGGAAACGTGCTCAGGGGGAGAAGCCCTTGGCTGGTGCTAAGATAGTGGGCTGTACACACATCACAGCCCAGACAGCGGTGAGTTTGTTGAGAGAAAAGAAAAGGGCCTTCTGATGAGGTTGGAAAAACCCTTTTTTTTACTTGCTTTTCCTTCCCTATCTATCCTACCTCCAAATGCTAACGATTATGTGGGACCTCTGTTACCCAATAATGGGGTTTTCTACTTTGTTTGTATAGGTATAACCTACTTTTAACAAACGTGACTTAGGGAGAGCTAGATGTACAAAAATATGATTGTTATAAAAGTGTTATTAAGACTTTTAGGAACACGTCTTTTGGGTAATGTTAGATACCAGTGTGCTACCTAGCTGGATTACACCCTCCTGTAACTTCCCAGTGTAGCCCCTGGTGCTGTGGGGTTGCTGGGTATCATTCCTCTTATGTACCACTCCTGTCTGGCCCTCCTTTCTCACCCTGTCTTCCTGTACGTAGGTGTTGATCGAGACCCTCTGTGCCCTGGGGGCTCAGTGCCGCTGGTCTGCTTGCAACATCTACTCCACTCAGAACGAAGTGGCTGCAGCACTGGCAGAGGCTGGTAAGTTCAATTATTATTTTTTTGAAACCAACTTTGCCTCAAAATAATTATCCAAACATAATTTTTATGGATCTTGTCTTTACAGTGTTGTGTCTGTCCAGGGGCTGTAATTTGGAGGACAATAAAAATATCCATAGGAAAAATATGGATAATAAAATGACCCATGGTCATGATGGACTATTATATAGTCATTAACAGTGATCTTTGAAAAGAATCTAACTACATGGGGAAATGCCCAATTCTAATGTTAAATGAATAAGGAAGAATATTAAACTATGAGCTATATAAGTATAAGCCCAGCTGGTCTCCTTTCACCAAGTCTGATCACTTTTGAGAGAACACGAGAACCACCTTCTATATTGATAGCTCATTAGATAATTTGGTATGCAGTATTGCTTTGAAAAATATATGGACCACTTGTGAGTTCAGTTAAACATGAAATGATTTTTATTGTTAAAATGTTAAAAAGAAAATCACCATGAAACTTGTTTCAGGATCCCCCATCTTCCTGGGATCCTCAGAAAGCAACCATAACATTTTTTTTTTTCTTGTACTCTTTTCTGTTGTTTATTGCAGAAAATTTAGGAGGTTCAAAAAAACAATCCTGCTACACAGTTATATTTGACAAATTTTTTTTCTGTTCACTTTTTACAGAGATGGAATAAATCACAGTATGTGTACAATTTTATAACCTAAAATAATATAACATTGTCAGAAGCAGTTTTCCACGTCCCTGAAAACTTTGATGCCATCATTTTTCATAGTCACATGGCCTGTGATTTTACTCGCTGTTTTCCTCATGTTGAACATTTAGATTGTTTCAAGATATTTGCGAATATAAATAACGTTCCAGTAAACAACTTTGTTTTAATTTCCACTTCATTTTTTTCTTCTTAGGAAGGAGTTCCAAGTATAAAACTGGCCAAAGAGAATAACATTTTAAGGTTCCAAAATACTTTTAGAAACAAAAATCCCTTAAATTCTTAACCAGTTTCTGAACTGAAGGTGTTGTTTTGACTTTTTGCCCTTCCTAAGCTGTTTCCTTTCCAACTTAGCTTCTGTAGCCTTTTTCTCCTCAATGTGAATTTCAGAAAGTGATAGTGGTATGAGACCCACCCCAAAGGAGGAGCTGGCTGATTTGTGTCCTCTCTCCAGGAGTCGCAGTGTTTGCTTGGAAGGGCGAGTCGGAAGATGACTTCTGGTGGTGTATTGACCGCTGTGTGAACATGGATGGGTGGCAAGCCAACATGGTAATGATGCATATTCATCCTACACTTTTGACAATAGATTTGTTTCCTTTTTTCCCTCAAAGCAACCCTGAATATGTTTTGGATGTTCGGTCTTACGCACTTACTTTGTTGCCAAAGCGTTTAACTTGATACCTGTTCACAATGGGTCTGAGTACTGAATGGACAGGTGGGGGCAGGGTAAGGCTAACTGAACACGTGTGGCTCAAACACAGCAGAATAAAATCGAAGGAAATGATGTGGTACCTCTGTGGAATAGGATTCTGGTTTCTTCCTTCCTGCCCCTGCTCGACTATTACATTCAAAGGGGCTATATGTTTCAAGACTCGAGACTAAAAATGAGTGTATATTAACCTAATACTCTTCACTAGAGCCTAGAACAAACTTAGGAATCCTTTTAACCATTTTCACCCACAAATTTGACTGTTGCCAATTAGACTGTGTCTAAACCTGCTCTCAGGAGCTCTGAGGAGTGCTCTTCCAAAACATACAGGGCTCTCTTATTAGTACAAAAAGTGGGTTCAAAGTTCCCCCCAGCTCTAGCAGCCTGAATGCCCATAGAAGTCTTCTGGCTGTTCTGTAGATCCTGGATGATGGGGGAGACTTAACCCACTGGGTTTATAAGAAGTATCCAAACGTGTTTAAGAAGATCCGAGGCATTGTGGAAGAGAGCGTGACTGGTGTTCACAGGTAACAGATGCTGGAGTAGCCACCCCTCGTGTCCTTGCCTCAGCACATTCTGCCCGTCTCTCTTAGGCTGTAGGGCTGTGTTTCCGACTTGTAGTCACTAAATGGGAGTGCCTTCATTAGATAAAACCTTTGAGTTTTTACTTTTGAAAAATCAAGGAGACCCTAAAAGGAAGTTATTTCAGGTTCTAGCTCACACATTTTTCTCTCCCACTTATTCCACTGTGATCCTCAGCCAGCGTAGGGAGGTGGGGAGTTGAGTATCATCTTGAAAAACTGTTTTCAATATTATACTTCTATATTTGAAAGAGGAAAAAAAACTATTGTAAAACTGAACGTTATACACACTACAAAAAGTGAAACTTGGCAAAATATTCTTGGCTTGTCAGAATACCTAAAAGATACCTGCAAAAGTGTTTCTCAGTTGGGAGCACATCATACACACTCTGTCACACACACAGAGGGATCTATATCAGAATCATTGATAATCTTTATCAGAAGTAAGCATGGGTTTTTTTTAAAGATTGAGAAAATGCTGGTCTTAGGAAATACATACCCTCCTATGGAAGAGAGGTAAATTTCTTCAATTGAAAGGGGTTTTTTTTCCTTCCAAAATAAAAAGGTGGTAGAGAAAATGAAAGGAAGTGAGGAGGGATGACAATAAAATCATATTGTTTACTAATATCCTTGGGCAATAAATAAGACTGGGGAGGGCTGTGTGGAGCTTGAAGAGAATTAGGCAGATTTTGCCACCTATTATGTTTTACCAGCTAACTTTGTTTTCCTTTGTTTTTGTGGCTTCTTATTTTAGGCTATATCAGCTCTCCAAAGCTGGGAAGCTCTGTGTTCCAGCCATGAACGTCAATGATTCTGTTACCAAACAGAAGTTTGATAACTTGTACTGCTGCCGAGAATCCATTTTGGATGGGTAGGTAAAATGCACAGACACTCAAGCTTACGGTTGGTAGATTTGGGTTGGGTTGCCATGTTAGTCTGTATCACTCCAGTCTTGTCCCCCGGTCTTCCTTTGGCTTTAAAAGTTTGTTAGAGGGGTCCGTTTCATACTGAGCCCAGCCAGCTTCCAGTTGGAGTTCTTGTGGAGCATGGCCCCACACTTTTGATTTTGTGCAGAGGGACTGTGTTTGAGCTAATAATATTTGAGTTGAGCTCTTGTTTGTTTCCACAGCCTGAAGAGGACCACAGATGTGATGTTTGGTGGGAAACAAGTGGTGGTGTGTGGCTATGGTGAGGTAAATAGCTGGATCTCAGTGTCTGCCCTTCCATAGACTTGATCAAAAATGTTGAGTGGAGATTTGTGCTGTCAGTGTAGTCACTGATACAGGATTTCAAATATGCTTTTAGGTGATGTAATTTGAAGTAATAGCAAAAGTCCTTTATTCAGTTTTATGAACACAGACATACAGAATGAGTTGCGTTTTCAGATTTCACCACTTTGTCTTGTGGAGTGGAATGTTGGCACCATTTCCCCCATTTATGACAGTAACCTTTTATGAGACGTAATTCAAGTGACCGTGGCATTTCAGCCCCACAAGCGACTTGCAGTGGAGTGAAGTCTGGAGTGGCATATTGTTCCTAAACTATTGTCTCTAAGCTATTAATACAATAGCTGAAGGAGATTTTATTGTCATCAATGATGAGCCACAGAAATTCCTGAGCTGCTAGGCTGTCCTTGAGTTAGATGCATCTCAAATGAAAGTTATTACCAGGTTGTTCTGGAATAAGAAACTAGAGGTTATAATTGCTCTTCCTTGGCCTTGTTTCCCTGATGGTAACACTTTTGATTCCTTTGACCCCTTTTACTCTCCCAAGCCCCAACCTTCTTAAATATGGAATGTCTGCTAAGTCATGTCTCTGACTAAGGGTCACAGCATAACTGGGATAGGGTTCTGTTTGGGTTGGAGCACCCCTGCAGGGGCTCACTAGGTGATTGGTGGTTTCAGGGAGTTTAATTCCCGTCTCCCAAAGAGCCCCAATACTCATGCCTTAATGGACCTGACAACCTGACTTCCTCCTTATGCTCTGTAGGTAGGAAAGGGCTGCTGTGCTGCTCTCAAGGCCCTTGGAGCAATTGTCTACATCACAGAAATCGACCCTATCTGTGCTCTGCAGGCCTGGTAAGAACAGTGTTCCATTTATTCCAGGTACTTTATGTTTCTGAGAGTTCATGATTGATTATAGTAACCATTCTTTGCAGAAGTCTCTCAAAGGAGAAGATTAGGAGAAGGCTAGGATTGCTCTGTTCCCTCCATTGTAATCCGAGGGCACTCCTAGAGCTTCTTGGCATTTTCTCTACCTGGATGGAACCTTGGGGAGTCTGAAGAGGCCCGTGTGTATAGTTTAGCACAGCTTGTCAATTACCATCCCTGAGAGGTAGCACTGGATCTGACTTGAGAAGGGAGTTTAGTTGTCTCATTTTTGTGACCAGCTTTCGTTCCCCTGCTTCCTTGCTTTGCTCACAGTGTCCTTCCTTTTCTTCCAGCATGGATGGGTTCAGGGTGGTAAAGCTAAATGAAGTCATCCGGCAAGTTGATGTCGTGATAACTTGCACAGGTAAGTAAGTATCAGTGCTTTGGTGTGCATGGAGGAGTGCTAATTCTGAGCTAAGTCTTCAGAGTGGTCTGACTGACTTTCTTATAAAGTAAATAAGACCTGTGCTTAGTGCAAGAATCTCAGAACTTGAGTAAGCTATCAGAACCTTAACATGTTTTCCAGAACAAAGGACCTTAATCTTAAAACCAAATAACTAAGCCCAAAGAGCTATAACGCAATGCACACTTCTTTTCACACAGTGTATCCATGCTGTCTAATGCCAGCAAACCTCCTCTCTCCCGTGTTAGAACTGAAAGCATGTCAGTGCCTTTGTTCCCTGGCATCACTTTCTTCATTCACTCTCCCTTACTTTTAGGAAATAAGAATGTAGTGACGCGGGAGCATTTGGACCGCATGAAAAACAGTTGTATTGTATGCAATATGGGCCACTCCAACACAGAAATCGATGTGGTGAGACTTCTTACTTATTTACTACTAGGCCTTTTTCCTCCTCTTGCCACGATAGCCACCGCCATGTGTGCTGTCTTCCTTGCAGACCAGCCTCCGCACTCCGGAGCTGACATGGGAGCGAGTCCGTTCTCAGGTGGACCATGTCATCTGGCCAGATGGCAAGCGCGTCGTCCTTCTGGCAGAGGTACCCACACCGAAGGGCTTCGGCCCTGCAGCACAAGCAGTGGAGCAAGATCCAGAGGGGACGGGGGCGGGGGGCCGGGGACAAATATGGGGCCTGTGTTTCCCGAACTCTGCTTTCGGACAGAGATATCTTTCTCAAATGGTCTGGTCCCCAAAGTACAAAGAAGCACTCAAAAAATACCTACTTATTACTAAATAACATACCATTTCCTGACCACAGCTGAGTCTTCAGCTTGTCAGACTTGTCAGACTCGTAGAAAATAAGATAAAACCCAGAGTCCTCATCTAGAACTGGGATTCTTCCTCTCCCGGCTGAGTCCACACAGGTATAAAGTGTTTTCCTGCATTTGCCTGCCTGGTGTGACATTGAGACAAAGGAATAACACACCTCACCCCAGGGCTCTTACCTTCCAGGGTCGTCTGCTCAATCTGAGCTGCTCCACAGTTCCCACCTTTGTTCTGTCCATCACAGCGACCACACAGGTACGTGACAGCGTGCCTGTTTATCCTGCACTGAGATCAGTGGAGCTGGGCTTAGATCAGTTCCAATGACAGTGTGCCCTGCTGTGTCCCTAAGAAGTGTTTTTGTGTTTTCTGATCCTCTTTTCCCAACTTAGGCTTTGGCACTTATAGAACTCTATAATGCACCTGAGGGACGATACAAACAAGATGTATACTTGCTTCCTAAGAAAATGGGTGAGTGAAAAACAGTAGAAGCCTATATTGATCCCAGACTGTCGCATGGTTTGGTAAAATGAGTATCATGAAAAGGACTGGATTTAGAGTCGAGTTCTAATCCCTGTTCTAACACTTAGTGGTTTTTGGACCTCAGGACAAGTTCTAATCTCCATAAACCTCAGCTTCTTTATCAGTAAAGTGAGAATAATACTACACGCATTGCAGAATTGTAAGAATTACAGCTACCGAGTAAAAGAGCCTATTTATTAACACGATGGTTTAGGGTACATGTTCTTATTCTGTGTGACCTTGTGAAGTTCAGTAAACTGCCCCCTACTACTGAGTACAGCCAGGGACCAAAAGGAGAAAAAGGGAAACAAATATGGGCTTTATTGTCAATCCTCTGTATAGATATGCAAACAACCTCGTGTCATTCCAGGGGACAGCTGTGCTGTGTTCATGGCACATAATACATTATTACCTTTCTGAATAGTGGTGCCCACCTCCTATCTATAATTGGTCAGCCCAAATGCCTGTCCTCTTAAAGCTAAAAAGTGTTCTTGTTCTCATTCCAATAGCTTACCCCAGATTGCCTTTTTTTTTTTTTTAAGAATTCATAAAGGTAAAGCCCAAGAAGCGTATCTATGGAAAAGTAATAAATTTGTGCCAGCTGCCTTAGAAATCCCTGATCCTAAGATTTGAGGCCTTTATAAATCTTATTCTAAATAAAAGTTAATGACACAAGGCTCTTTTGAGCTTTCTGGTGTCCACTTTGACTCATAATATGACTCTAATCCAGTTAAGGAAGTTGCTGCAGGAAAGTGAGAGTGGGAGTTTGACCACTGAGGTGAAACCGAAAGTTTTGCCAGAGGAGGAGGGGGAGGTACAAGTACACCCCATTCTTGCCGCCCTGATAAATGGCTTTCTGAATTCACGCTGGATGTGCTGAAAGCAATACCCTGCTTAGAAAGGCAGCGTTGAGGGCTTTTTTAATTAAGCAAATTTTGGAGTTGCAGATTCTTTCAAAGTTATTCCATTCCTTGTCCTCGTTCTCAAAAAGCTTCAGTTGCAAATAGGGGGAGGTTATGCCCTGAGAGGCATAACTGAAATGGAGCCTGCTCCCCTGCCACTTTGTTCTTCCTAGATGAGTACGTTGCCAGCTTGCACCTGCCGTCATTTGATGCCCACCTGACAGAGCTGACAGATGACCAAGCAAAATATCTGGGACTCAACAAAAATGGGCCGTTCAAACCCAATTATTACAGGTAACTTGGGGAAAGCAAGTGAAACGCTCTTTTTCCCAGTATTAAACCAAGCTGACTAGCCAGCTTTCTTAAAGAAAGCTAGTGTTGTACCTGATTTGGAAGAGTTCAAAAACTTTGCTCCAAACTAACAGGGTAGACAGAGAAATTGTGTATCTAGGAGCAGATGTGAAGAAGTACGAGTTTTCTAAAATTTTGGAGCTTGGGCCTCACCCCCATAGATGCTGATGCAGCTGGTCTGGGATGGGGCCCAGGCTTATTTTGTAAAAGCTCCCCCAGTTATTCTAATGCATAGTCACAGTTGAAAACCACTGACTCGTATTATCTGGGAGTAGGAGATGAAACCAGAAGTTGGATTGTGGGAAGCCTTGTGGAAGTGCAGGGAAGAAGGTCCACTGGGGAATGACTGCAGGGATCCCCAGCCTGGGCTGGCGAGGGACCCTGGAGAGTGTGTTTCTGAGTCTTCTCTTGGAACTGTCACGTGGCAGACACAGTGCTAAGCGGTCCGTCTCTTTCTTTACAGATACTAATGGACCATATTACCAAGGACCAGTCCACGTGAACCACACAACTCTAAAAGAAATATTTTTTAAGATAACTTTTATTTTCTTCTTATTCCTTTCCTCCTGATTTTTTTTTTTCTATAATTTCATTCTTGTTTTTTTCAATCTCATTATCCGAGTTCTGCAGACCACACAGGAACTTGCTTCACGGCTCTTTAGATGAAACTGAGATTCAAGGTTCCTCACCCTAGTCACTAAGGAAGGATTCTCTCCCAGCCCAGAAAGGTGATTCTTTCTCTATCATTCTGGAGACTTGAGTCTTAATTGGGTACCATACTAACAGGAAATGTTAAGGTACCTTCGATGTGGAACAATCTGCGATGTCTAAATTGCCTTAAAAGAGCCCATTTCTTAGCTGCTGAAGTTCAGTGCTCTTTGGCTTCTTCAGAGGAGCAGGGATGGTACCTACCAGCCAGGTAGGTTAGATGCAGGCGGTGCATGTTCGTTCCCCCTAGATGTTCCAAGCCCCGCTTCCTGTGTAAAGGTGGCATGTCTGGTTCAGAGATGTGTGTACGAGTGAGTGTTGCTTGGTAAGATCCAGTAGGCCCACTTGGATTTAGTACAGCCCTTCCTCCACTCCCACCAGACCTCATTTTTTACGTTTTTAACCAGACTGCACTCTGTTAAGTTGAATTTTGTCCCCTAGCATTTATTTCTGTTGTACAAAAAAGAAGAAGAAAAATGTTGAGTGTTAACACTGAGAAGCCGAGTGGCTAGTTGATATCAGTTTCTCTTTTGAGCCTTCGGAGCTAAGCGTGTACAGAGTTGAGTCTAGAGAAATGGCTGGTCTCAAACTCTGGTAAATCCCTCTGTTTCTAGCCCACAGTTGATGAACTGAGGCCATAATAGCAAATTCTTATCAGCTCTGCCCCATAACAGCTATGCTGAAGGCGAATTTCTTGAGCCATTATTCAGTATAAAGCACTGAGCTCTATCTTTAGGATTTATCCTTCAAGGGCAAATTTCTGGTCGGCTATGCTTCTGCAACCTGATATATTTAAAGGGAGGTAGACGTGGATGGGAAGAGGAAGGATACATTTGGGCCATGGTGAGGGAAATCTAACCCCATATAACTTGCTGGGACTTTAGGCCCCATATAACATTAGTTTGCAGAAGTGGTAAAAACTTCGGATTGACACATGTCACAAAAAGTTTCTGAACTAAGATCTTAAAGGGCAGTTTGTGCCTAGAGAAAGTGACCAATATGTCCTGGTTCACGCTCTGAAAGGATTCCCCAGTTAGGTGCTCTCTCAGATCAGAGGGATGTATTTCCCATGCCATGCACCCTGCTTACCAGCATTTCTGCATGGTTACATGAGCTTTATGCTCATGAGCTTTAAGTATATAATTATCCAGGATTCTAAATCCTCAACTTGTTCTAGCTGTGATTCTTCACAATTGAGTCAGGCATTAGTGCTAGGTACTAGAAATTTTCATTTCTCTATTGCCATTGGTCAGAGGGACAGACATTAAAAACAGGAATATAAAAAAGGAGGAAGCATTCATCGTGCAACTTCCTAGCAGGGAACAATGGTCTTGCCAAAATGTTTTCCCCTTTCCTCTCCTGTTTCTTCCCACCCAGCCCCTTCCCACTCCTTGCCAGTGTGACCATGCTTGCTTCTCTGTAGATGCTAAAAGGTTCAAGCCCTTTTTCCCAGGGCATATAACCAGCCAATCAGAACACCACATCCTATAGGGGAGGTAACCTGGCCAACAGTGGTATCCATCACGTCAGCTGTGCTGGAGGAAAGGGACCCAGGTTCTGCTGCCCTCTGGCCTGCCCCCTGCTCCCATATCTATTACTGTGTCCATAGGAATAATAGGTAATGGCTCCGTCTCTGTCAAGCCATGTAACAAAGGACACTGGAAAAATGTCTGGTGTCAGAGGGAGCATGTGGAGAGCAACTCGGGAGGAACAAGTTTATTTTGTATTGAATGATTTCTAATGAATGCAATATTAATCCTTGCAGATGAGCAATAATCATTAAAGTCAATTAAAATGATAAGACCTTATTGGAAGTCTGTGTCATTCTTGATTGAAGCAGAATTTCATTAGAACGTGTTTCCTACAATGGGACAAGTCATATGTCAGTTAGCAATATCTATTAGAGATTTGTTTTTTGGTGTTTTTTTTTTAAGATTTTGGGGAATGGAAGGGAACAGTGTTGGGGAAGGGGGGCATTGTGTTTTTCCAGGACTCATCAGCTCCAAGTCAAGTTGTTGTCCTTCGATCTTAGTTGTGGAGGGTGCAAGCTCAGCTTCAAGTCCAGTCGCCGCTTTCATTCTAGTTGTCAGGGGGCGCAACCCACCATCCCATGCGGGAGTTGAACCGGCAACCTTGTTGTTAAAAGAGCATGCGCTCTCATCAGCTGAGCCATCCGGCCGCCCATTGGCAGCTCAGCTCGGGCACAGCTCACTGGCCCATGTAGGAATCGAACCAGCGACCCTGTTGCTCAGAGTTCACGCTCTAACCAACTACGCCACCCAGCCAGCCCTAGAGATTTGTTGAGGACCTAATATGTAGAGGAACAGGCTAGAATCAGAGTTTTTCAGTAATGTGTTAAATTCTGTATGCCTGCTCTGTACCAAGGCACTTTCACCCTTAACTTCCTTCAAGAAGCAGACTTGCTATTTAAGCTTCTGGGCTCTTCACTTGCATAGTCCCCTTCTAAGACCCTGTACCTAATTCTTTTCCTTAAAGAATGTCTCCAAAGTTACATAAGCTTCAGCCCCCTCCCACTCTGAAGTTGTTTCCGTGTCTAATGTGACAGCGTTATCAATAATAATGTTTGCAAGTAAAACCTTTTAATTTGTTAAATTGACCCTAAACAATTTTGATGGTTTCTATGCAGACTGGTAAAATGAGTGCTTTTAACTGTGAAGCTTCGTCCATGCACATAAATCCAAATTCAGATTCCAGTGTCCATAAATGAAGTTTTAAACGCTGCCTCATTCATTTATTATGTAATGTCTATGGCTACTTTCATGCCACAGTTGCAGAGTTAAGTAGTTGTAACCAAATGGCCCACAAAGTCCAAAATATTTACTCTCTGGCCCTTTACAGAAATGGATTGCTGACCTAGGCATAAATGTTGTATTAGATATAAAGGGAAAGACGTGTTGGAGGACATTTGAATTGCATTCTATTAGGGAAGAAGAAGGAGTCTCTGAAAGAATGAAAGTATTAGAAAGTAAAGGATATCGAGCAAAAAGAATTCTAGCCTAGGCAGCAGATGCTAAATCCACTGGCACACTAGCCAAGAGTCACCCTGGGATTAGGAAATCTTTGCAGACTGATAAAGCAACTTAAAAATTACTTGGGAAGGTAATTTGCAATTCCAATTTAGAATGTAACTGAGTAAAAATTTAGACTAATAAATTTTATGTTGCAGTCAATTATATATGTAATTTTATACACACACACACACACACACACACACACACGTAGGGTGCCCAAAAAAATGTATACACATTTTAAGAAAGGAAAAAACTTAAAATTGTAATACTGTATATACCAATCACAAAAGATGAATATTAGTCACATTTGACTTCTGCAGTTACAAGAGGTGCTCAAAGTGGTTACCATCAGCGTCCAGATACTTCTGATTATGGCAAACTACTGCTTGAGCATAGATAACATCTTTTAAAATGTGTATACATTTTTTTGGCACCCCCGATATATGCACACATGTATGTAGTGTTGGAAACTATACATTTGGAACTTTTAATAACAGTATTTTGCTTTTTATTTTGTTTCTGTTTGGTTTAGAATGAAAGTAATCCAAAGAGGAAATTAAATACATTAAATGCATTTGGAAATGTTTAAAGGAGTTTAAATTTATAAATTGGATATTCAAAGTCCCCTTAAAGTGATTAATGGGCCGGCCGAGTGGCGTGTTGGTTAAAGTTGGCTTGGGACGCCAGCTCTGAGCAGCAGCGCCTGGTTCGGATCCCACATGTGGGCCAGTGACATTGCACCCTCTACAGCTAAGATGGTGAACAGCTCGACCTGGAGCTGGGCCCTGAGTCGCCAGCGATGGCGTAGGCTGCAGCCCCTGCTGCTGTGGGCCGCCATGAGCTACCATGAATGGCTGGCAACCTGCGTGAGCAGCCAGCAGCTGCTGTGAGCCACCATGAACAGCTGTCTAATGGCCGACGACCGACTGCCTCAGCTGGGAAGAGCACAATGACCATAATACCAACATGGGCCAGTGAAGCGACATCCTCCACAACTAGACTGAAGAACAAAAGAGTAACTTGTCTGTCCCCCTCCCCCAATTCCCCAATAAAATATTTTTTTAAAGTAACATTTGCTAGATTTATAAGTACATAAGATCTATAAGCTGAACTTTAAAAAGCTTAAGTAACATTTTTAATTTGTTGCTTTAATACATTGAATATTCTTTTTTTTTTTTAACTGAAGAAATCTCTTCCCTGCCCACACAGCAGCCCTTGAAGACATTTTTAAATGTCCTCCAAAAGCAATTGTTCTAGATTGTGGACCAAAGAGTACTTGTCTGGTCCTGGGGAACTTTCCCCCCATCCTGCCGGCTGGTAGCATGGTTCTCCACTGCAGCCACCAGATGGCGAGTTTTCTCACAATGTGTGGTGGTCACACAGGGTCTCTGGCCAACAATGGATAATATGAGTCCACAATCCCTTTTCTGACCCCTCTGTGTTATGAAATTGAGAATATTTCAGATTTTTAGGAAAATACACGACTATACAGTATATTATGTAATACCTATTCCGGGGGGGTTGTGGGCAGCAAAGGTGATAACATTGCTTCAATTAAGTTTATTAGTAGTCACAGAGTAAGGGATAAATGATGACCATTAAATAACCTCCCATCGGTTCAGATCAGGTTTTGCTGCCAAATTAATTTGTGCCAAACTTCAGGAAAAGTTTTTTTATTTTTAGAATCTTTTTTTAAATTGTGGAGTCGTGGGTAAAGGTTTGCAATTCTGGAATAATACACGTAATACTTATGTAATGTTTGCTCTGTAACTGGCTCCATTCTAAATGCTTTACACAATTAGCATACTTAATGTTCACAATAATCCCATGAGATAGGTACTACTGTTATCCCCATTTTACAGATGGGAAAATTGACAGTGGGGTGAAGTAACTTGCCCAAGAGCACACAACTCCTAAATTGGTGAAGCTGTAATTAACCCAGTCTGGCTCCAGGGTCCATGCTTGACATGGGCAATATCACTTCTAGGAAACAGCTCCAAACCAGCGTTCTAGTATCGAGAGTCACATGTGGGGTTGGTTAAAAATACAGATTCCTGGATCCAGTCCCAGACCTAATGAAACAAAACTCAGGACCATGTGGAAGTTAAGTATCTCTCCCTAGTTGTTAAACTCTCCAGTGCAATTGATAGGTGGAGATAGGATTTGAACCCAATCTTTCTGGCTCCCTGTGGCTCTTCTAAGTCACCTTGAGGCTCCCCAAGGGTACTTTCAGGCAGTTTACCCATGGTTCTCATTTCTCAGCAAAGATTCTTTGGCAGAAGAAACTTGGCACGGACATGAAGACCCAAACTACAGATGCCATGACTTTCCTAATGCTTCCTGAGTGCAAGCCCTGAAAACCTAGGGAAGCTACTGTCCCCTAGTGCACCGAGCTCTGCTTCCAAAGCCAGAGCCAAAGTGGGTCCATTTTCCCACTCTGAGCATCCCCTTCCACCCCTCCACCCCCCCAAGATACACTGACGAGCAGTTGGGCCACCCCCCCCCAAGATACACTGACGAGCAGTTGGGCCCTTGTGCTCTGGATTTACTTGTTTTTAAATCACAAAAGTCACACACACATTCACTACTAATTCCACTATTTCAGTGCATGAACACCAAATAAAAGGTCCATTCTCTTTAATGATTCTCTTGCCTTGGTGTTTCTCTCCGGGCATGTTACTTTGAAGGGTCACTTAGAGGTGTTTTCTAGTCAGGGGAAGTGGAAAGAGTTGGAACTGGATAAATATGAGCATGCTGCCCTGCTGAAGGCCAATTGAGCACAGGCCTCTCTAGGTGCACTCTTAGTACTTGCTTTCATGGAAGTTTATCGAGGGGATGGGTTTGTGTAAAATTTTTTTGAGCTAAGATTTTTTTTCTCAAGTCTAATGGTAAGATAAGGGAGTTGTCTTTCTGTGTCACACATACATACAATGGGGGACCAACCAGCACTTGCGGCTGTTCCTATCTGTGCAGTGGATTTGCTAATATCTAGTCAACAAGGTCTTTGCTCTTCTAATTTTCCTCAAAATTAAATGAATCATGAAGATATCACTAAATAATAGGATGAAGATGCTGTAACCCCTACCATTTTTTCCAGAAATAAGTCTATGTTCCATTGATTTTTTTTTAAAGATTTTATTGGGGAATTAGGGGAGAGAACAGTGTTGGGGGATCAGGGGAGGGGAATAGATAAGTTTCTGTCCTTTTGTTCTTCAGTTTAGTTGTGAAGAACGTCGCTTCACTGGCCCATGTTGATGTTGTGATCATTGTGCTCTTCCCAGGTGAGGCAGATCGGTCGCCGGCCATTGGACGGCAGCTCACAGCAGCTCTCGCCAGCTGCTGGCCGCTCACACTGGCTGCTGGCCACTCACGGTAGCCTACGGCAGCCCACTGCAGCCCCACTGCAGCCTATGCCGTCACCAGTGACTCATGGCAGCCCAGCTCCATGTTGTTCACCATCTTAGCTGTAGAGGACGCAGTGTCACTGGCCCATGTGGGATCCAAACCAGCGGCCCTGCTACACAGAGCTCGTGCTCCCAAAGCCACCTCTTAACCAATGAGCCACTCGACTGGCCCTCAATTGATTTTTTAATTAAAACTCTTGTGGAAAAATATGCATAACAAAATTTACCACCTTAACCATTTTTAAGTATACAGCTCAGTGGTATTAAATACATTTCACATTGTTGTGTAACCATCACCACCATCCATTCTTATAATTCTTCATTTTGTAAAAGTGAAACTGTATGCCTATTGAACATTAACTCCCCCCCCCATTTCCATCCTCCCACTCAGCCCCTGGCAACTACCATTACACTTGCTGTCTCAGAATTTGACTACCTTATATAACTGAAATCATACATATTTGTCTTTTTATGACTGGCTTATTTTACTTAGCATAATGTCCACAAGGTTTATCCATGTTGTTACAGAATTTCCTTTTTAAGGCGGAATAATATTCCATTGTATGTATATACCACATTTTGCTCATCCATTCATTCATCTATGGACA